>NW_027468787.1:0-15393 GCF_046254945.1 Alosa pseudoharengus
GCCGCAGTTTTACTAAAACTTGGGGGTTACGGCATGATTCGAATGACCACAGTCCTTTTAGACCCCCTCACCAAAGAAATAGCCTATCCTTTCATCGTGCTCGCCCTCTGGGGAATCATCATAACAGGATCTATCTGTTTACGCCAAACAGACCTAAAATCACTAATCGCTTACTCCTCAGTAAGCCACATAGGCCTAGTAGCTGGGGGTATTCTTATTCAAACCCCCTGAGGCCTAACCGGAGCAATTATTTTAATAATTGCCCACGGACTAGTCTCATCGGCATTATTCTGTCTGGCAAACACAAGCTATGAACGAACACACAGCCGAACCATGGTCCTAGCACGAGGCATGCAAATACTATTCCCCCTAACAGCCACATGATGATTTATTGCTAACTTAGCCAATCTTGCACTCCCCCCACTCCCTAATCTTATGGGAGAAGTAATAATCATTACAACCATGTTTAACTGATCTCCTTGAACCCTCGTCCTAACAGGGCTCGGCACCCTGATCACAGCCGGCTACTCCCTCTACATGTTCCTAATGACTCAGCGAGGCCCAGTACCAGCACATATTACAGGATTAACCCCTTATCACACACGAGAGCACCTTTTAATTGCCCTTCACTTAATCCCAGTTATCTTACTTATCCTTAAACCAGAGTTCATGTGAGGATGATTCTACTGCAGGTATAGTTTAACGAAAATGTTGGATTGTGATTCCAAAGACAGGAGTTCAAACCTCCTTATCCGCCGAGAGAGGCCTGTAGCAATAGAGACTGCTAATCTCTACCCCCGCAGTTAGAGTCTGCGGCTCACTCGGCCTTTGAAGGATAACAGTCATCCGTTGGTCTTAGGAACCAAAAACTCTTGGTGCAAATCCAAGCAGAGGCTATGCAAACCACACTGATTTTATCATCATCACTTACACTAATCTTTGCCCTCCTAGCCTACCCTATTCTTACAACGATTGACCCTACACCAAAACCCCCCGGTTGAGCCGTGTCCCACGTAAAAACCGCAGTTAGTGCCGCATTCGTGGTCAGTCTTTTACCCTTATTCATCTTTCTAGATCAGGGAGTAGAGACAATCGTTACCACCTGACACTGAATAAACACATCCACTTTCAACATTAGCATTAGCCTAAAGTTCGATGCCTATTCAATTATCTTTACGCCCATCGCCCTTTACGTGACCTGATCCATCCTTGAATTTGCCTCCTGATACATACACGCGGACCCCTACATGAACCGATTCTTTAAATACCTCCTCATGTTCTTAATTGCTATAATTATCTTAGTTACAGCCAACAACATATTCCAACTATTTATTGGTTGAGAAGGAGTAGGAATTATGTCCTTCCTACTAATCGGCTGATGATACGGCCGAGCCGATGCCAACACTGCAGCCTTGCAAGCCGTAATTTATAACCGAGTAGGAGACATCGGACTAATTATAAGCATGGCCTGGTTTGCCATGAATCTTAATTCATGAGAAATACAACAAATCTTTGCACTCTCCCACAACATAGACATAACCCTCCCCCTTCTAGGCCTAATCATTGCCGCAACAGGCAAGTCGGCCCAATTCGGACTTCACCCTTGACTGCCTTCCGCAATGGAAGGTCCTACGCCAGTCTCCGCCCTACTGCACTCAAGCACAATGGTCGTAGCAGGAATCTTCCTCCTTATTCGACTGCACCCTCTTACCCAATCTAACCCCACAGCATTAACCATTTGCTTATGTCTAGGTGCACTAACAACACTATTCACTGCCACATGTGCTCTCACCCAGAATGACATTAAAAAAATCGTAGCCTTCTCTACTTCAAGTCAGCTGGGACTTATGATGGTAACAATTGGGCTTAATCAGCCCCAATTAGCCTTCTTCCACATTTGCACCCATGCCTTCTTCAAAGCAATACTCTTCCTCTGCTCCGGATCAGTAATCCACAGCCTTAACGACGAACAAGACATCCGGAAAATAGGAGGCCTGCACAACCTAGCACCTTTTACATCTACCTGTCTGACAATTGGAAGCCTAGCTCTAACAGGAACCCCCTTCCTGGCCGGCTTCTTCTCAAAAGATGCCATCATCGAAGCCCTAAACACCTCTTACCTAAACGCCTGAGCCCTTGTCCTCACTCTAATTGCAACCTCTTTCACGGCTGTCTATAGCTTCCGAGTTGTATTCTTTGTTACCATGGGAACCCCCCGATTCATGCCTCTCTCTCCAATCAACGAAAATGACCCTGCGGTTATCAACCCAATTAAACGACTGGCCTGAGGCAGCATTGTAGCAGGACTAATTCTTATTTCAAACACCCTCCCTACAAAAACACCCATTATAACCATACCCCCTATACTAAAACTAGCTGCTCTTATCGTCACAATCATTGGACTTCTAACAGCCATAGAACTAGCCGCCCTTACTGCCAAACAATTTAAACCTACCCCAATCATTAAACTACACAACTTCTCAAATATACTTGGCTACTTCCCCGCAACAGTACACCGCCTGGCCCCTAAACTAAACCTGGTTTTAGGCCAAACAATGGCCAACCAACTAGTAGACCAATCCTGATTTGAAGCCGCAGGCCCCAAAGGGCTAGCTTCAGCCCAGGCAAAAATATCCGCCGCCACTAGCGACGCCCAACGAGGGATCATCAAGACATATCTAATAATCTTCATAATCACCACAGGACTGGCCACCCTTTTAGCCTCTACCTAAACAGCCCGTAAAGCCCCCCGACTTAAACCACGAGTCAACTCTAACACTACAAATAGGGTTAGCAATAAAACTCAAGCGCATAACACTATCATAACACCCCCTGAAGCATAAAGCATAGAAACCCCACCAACATCTCCCCGAACCATCAACAATTCTTTACAGCTACTCAACACCCCCGCACTAAAATCATATCATGACGAGCCAAAATAAAGTAGCCCTGCAACGACTACCACAAAGTAGAACATTGCATGCTCAAAGACAGACGCATCCCCCCAGCTTTCAGGGTGCGGGTCAGCTGCCAAGGCAGCCGAATACCCAAAAACTACTAACATCCCCCCTAAATAAATTAAGAAAAGAGCCAAGGCCAGAAACGGAGACCCAAACATTGCTAAAACAGCACAACCCGCTCCAGAAGACATCACTAACCCTAATGCCGCGAAATACGGGGCAGGATTGGATGCAACACCTACCATCCCTAAAACAAACCCAAATAATCAAAGACACACAAAGTATACCATAATTTCTACCCGGATTCTAACCGAGACCAATGACTCGAAAAACCACCGTTGTTATTCAACTATAGAAACCCTAATGGCAAGCCTACGAAAAACCCACCCACTCCTAAAAATCGCTAACGACGCACTAGTCGACCTCCCAGCCCCTTCTAACATTTCAGTCTGATGAAACTTCGGCTCACTTTTAGGGCTGTGTTTAGCAGCACAAATTTTAACAGGATTATTCCTGGCTATACACTACACTTCTGACATCGCAACTGCATTCTCTTCTGTTGCCCACATTTGCCGTGACGTAAACTACGGCTGACTGATCCGAAGCATGCACGCAAACGGAGCATCATTCTTCTTTATCTGCATTTACGCCCACATTGGCCGAGGACTTTACTACGGCTCATACCTTTACAAAGAGACATGAAACATTGGAGTAGTCCTTCTCCTTCTTGTTATGATGACTGCCTTTGTAGGCTACGTTCTCCCCTGAGGACAAATGTCTTTCTGAGGGGCCACTGTAATTACCAACTTATTATCTGCCGTCCCATATGTGGGGGGCGCACTAGTAGAGTGAATCTGAGGGGGCTTCTCCGTAGATAACGCCACTCTAACCCGATTCTTCGCATTCCACTTCCTATTCCCTTTCGTAATTGCAGGGGCCACAATCCTCCACCTTTTATTCCTACACGAAACAGGATCAAATAACCCTGCCGGCCTTAACTCGGACGCCGATAAAATTTCATTCCACCCATACTTCTCCTACAAAGACCTTCTAGGCTTCGCAGTTATACTACTAGCACTAACCTCATTAGCCCTCTTTTCACCCAACTTACTAGGAGACCCAGATAATTTTACACCCGCCAACCCCATGGTCACCCCACCCCATATTAAACCAGAGTGATACTTCCTATTTGCCTACGCCATCCTGCGTTCAATCCCCAACAAATTAGGCGGAGTACTAGCCCTTCTATTCTCCATTTTAGTACTAATGGTTGTTCCCATTCTACACACCTCAAAGCAACGAGGTCTAACATTCCGACCTATTACACAATTCCTATTCTGAACTTTAGTAGCAGACGTCATCATCTTGACATGAATCGGAGGAATACCAGTAGAACACCCATACGTCATTATCGGGCAAGTAGCCTCAGTCATCTACTTCTCTGTATTCTTAGTTCTCGCCCCGCTAGCCGGATGAATAGAGAACAAAGCCCTAGAATGAAACTGCCCCAGTAGCTTAGTTCAAAGCGCCGGTTTTGTAATCCGGAGACCGGAGGTTAAAGTCCTCCCTGAGGCCCAGAAAAGAAAGATTTTAACTTCCACCTCTAACTCCCAAAGCTAGTATTCTAAGTTAAACTATTCTCTGGCGACACGCCGCCCGCCGCCCGCCGCCAAATATATGTACTTTGGTATACAAATGTTGTATACTCATAGTATGTACAATATCCATGCACAGATGGTATAGTACATACTATGTATAATTATACATATATATATGGTGTAGGTACATACTATGTATAATCCCCATATCATATTATGTCAGGTAAATGACTGCTTTACATTACATAACTGAATCTAAGAACAACACAATAATAACCAAATAACAATAAATAAGGACAAAGCAAGTAATAATTGAACTAAGGTATACATAAGCATTAAATTAAGATTCAGAATATAAATAAGAAAACCTGATAAATAGATTAATCCCTATTACTCCATCAAACCATTTTCCTTGCGTTACCCATCAAAAATAGATATATACTTATTTAATGTAGTGAGAACCGACCAACACGACTAAATCGTGCATACTCTTAATGATAAGATCACGGACAAAAATTGTGGGGGTTTCACAGAATGAACTATTCCTGGCATTTGGTTCCTATTTCAGGGCCATAAATTTATAATCCCCCTAAGAATTGAACTTTCCAGGCATAAGTTAATGGTGGCATACTAACGACTCGTTACCCACCATGCCGGGCGTTCACTATACATGCATCTGGTTCCTTTTTTTTCCTTCACTTTCACTTGGCATTTGGCGACTCCTTCCTAATGTTAACGTTTAAAGGGTGTACATTTCCTTGAATGAGAAATAACTGTCCAATACTCCATCAACATTCATCGAAGAACCACATAAGTGATATCAGGTGCATAATAGATCAGTTCTCAACCCACACTACCCTATTATACTGCCCCCCTTCTTTGGAAAACTAGGAGGTTTTTTCGCGCGACAAACCCCCCTACCCCCTACGCCCGAAAAAGTCTAATATTCATGTCAAACCCCGAAACCATGAAAGACTCGACTGGCGTCTTCAACGAGTTCTGTTACGTGTTGGTATATATAGTGTTGCAAAAAGATGTTACTGTGTGGCTAGTGTAGCTTAAGCAAAGCATAACACTGAAGATGTTAAGATGGGCCGTAGAAAGCCCCACGGGCACAAAGGTTTGGTCCTGACTTTATTATCAGCTTTAACCCAATTTACACATGCAAGCCTCCGCACCCCTGTGAGGATGCCCTCAATCCCCCGTCCGGGGACGAGGAGCCGGTATCAGGCACACTTTTTAGCCCAAGACGCCTTGCTTAGCCACACCCCCAAGGGAATTCAGCAGTGATAGACATTAAGCCATAAGTGAAAACTTGACTTAGTCAGGGTTAAGAGGGCCGGTAAAACTCGTGCCAGCCACCGCGGTTATACGAGAGGCCCTAGTTGATTCACTCGGCGTAAAGAGTGGTTATGGAGAATAAAATACTAAAGCCGAAGACCCCTTAGGCCGTCATACGCACCTAGGGGCTCGAATTATAGACACGAAAGTAGCTTTACCCCTTCCCACCAGAACCCACGACAGCTGGGACACAAACTGGGATTAGATACCCCACTATGCCCCGCCGTAAACTTAGATATTCCAGTACAACAAATATCCGCCAGGGGACTACGAGCGCCAGCTTAAAACCCAAAGGACTTGGCGGTGCTTCAGACCCCCCTAGAGGAGCCTGTTCTAGAACCGATAACCCCCGTTCAACCTCACTACTCCTTGCTTTTCCCGCCTATATACCACCGTCGCCAGCTTACCCTGTGAAGGTACTACAGTAAGCAGAATGAGTAATACTCAAAACGTCAGGTCGAGGTGTAGCGTACGAAGTAGGAAGAAATGGGCTACACTATCTGATCCAGATTATTCACGGAAGGTTGTCTGAAACGACAATCCGAAGGTGGATTTAGCAGTAAAGGGGGAATAGAGTGCCCCCTTGAAGCCGGCTCTGAAGCGCGCACACACCGCCCGTCACTCTCCCCAACAACCGCCTACACCAAGGTAAATAACACAACATCCGTCACAAGGGGAGGCAAGTCGTAACATGGTAAGTGTACCGGAAGGTGCACTTGGAATAATCAGGGTGTGGCTGAGACAGTTAAGCGACTCCCTTACACCGAGAAGACATCCATGCAAGTTGGATCACCCTGAACTAAACAGCTAGCTCAGACTATAAAAACCAAATTAATGATATAGATAGTCCTACAAAAAGCTAAAAGCACAGACTAAACCATTCGACCACCCCAGTACGGGCGACAGAAAAGGAAATAAAGACGCTATAGACAAAGTACCGCAAGGGAAAGCTGAAAGAGAAATGAAATAACGCACTAAAGTAGATAAAAGCAGAGACTACATCTCGTACCTTTTGCATCATGATCTAGCCAGTAACCTCAAGCAAAGAGACCTCTAGTTTGAACCCCCGAAACCGGACGAGCTACTCCGGGGCAGCCTATTATAGGGCCAACCCGTCTCTGTGGCAAAAGAGTGGGAAGACCCCCGAGTAGAGGTGAAAGACCTACCGAGTCAGGTTATAGCTGGTTGCCCAAGAAATGAATAGAAGTTCAGCCCCGCTGCGCCCTCGCCCACAACAGTTTTACTTAAACAAGGCACAAAGGACACCCGCGGGAGTTAGTCAAGGGAGGTACAGCTCCCTTAACAAAGGACACAACCTTAAACAGGAGGCTAAGGAATATATTAAACTAAGGCCCTAGGTTTCAGTGGGCCTAAAAGCAGCCATCTGAACAGAAAGCGTTAAAGCTCAGACCAACCCAAGCCTATTATAACATTAAAATCTCCAAAGCCCCTAGTATTACTGGGCCATCCTATGCCCCCATAGGAGGGACCATGCTAGAACGAGTAATAAGAAGAAAGACCTTCTCCCAGCACATGTGTAAGTCGAATCGGACATCCCATCGACAATTAACGAACCCAACAAAAGAGGGCAATGCACCACCGCCGCCCTAGGCCGAGAAGACCATGTAATAGAACATCGTTACCCCCACACAGGAGTGCTTAAATCAAGGGAAAGACTTAAAGGATAAAAAGGAACTCGGCAAACCTAAACCCCGCCTGTTTACCAAAAACATCGCCTCCTGCCACCACTAATTATAGGAGGTCCCGCCTGCCCTGTGACCAAAAGTTTAACGGCCGCGGTATTTTAACCGTGCAAAGGTAGCGCAATCAATTGTCTTTTAAATGGAGACCTGTATGAATGGCATAACGAGGGTTTAACTGTCTCTTTTTCCCGGTCAATGAAACTGATCTACCCGTGCAGAAGCGGGTATACACACACAAGACGAGAAGACCCTATGGAGCTTTAGACGCCAACCAACCACGAAAAGCGGCCGCTAACTGGACCCTCAAACAACGTGATTATGGCACAAGCGTCTTCGGTTGGGGCGACCACGGGAGATAACAAAGCTCCCGAGTGGATAGGGGAACACCCTAAAACCCAGAGCCACAGCTCTAAGTCACAAAACATTTGACCAATAATGATCCGGCTTTATGCCGACCAACGAACCAAGTAGAGATGGATAACAGCGCAATCCCCTCCCAGAGTCCATATCGACGAGGGGGTTTACGACCTCGATGTTGGATCAGGACATCCTAATGGTGCAGCCGCTATTAAGGGTTCGTTTGTTCAACGATTAAAGTCCTACGTGATCTGAGTTCAGACCGGAGTAATCCAGGTCAGTTTCTATCTGTGAAGCCACCCTTCCTAGTACGAAAGGACCGGAGTGATGAGGCCCATGCTTTAGGCACGCCTCCCCCCAACCTGCTGAATACAACTGAAGCAGGTAAAGGGGGGCAACCCCCGGCCCAAGAGAAGGGCGCGCTAAGGTGGCAGAGCCCGGTAAATGCAGGAAGCCTAAGCCTTCCCTCCCAGAGGTTCAAATCCTCTCCTTAGCTATGCTTCACATTATCATAGCCCACATCATTAACCCCCTTGCCTACATCGTACCTGTCCTACTAGCCGTAGCTTTCCTGACCTTAATCGAACGAAAGGTCTTGGGGTATATGCAACTGCGGAAAGGACCAAATGTGGTAGGCCCTTACGGACTACTTCAACCAATCGCAGACGGAGTTAAGCTCTTTATTAAAGAACCTGTCCGACCCTCCACATCCTCCCCATTCTTATTCCTAGCTACTCCTACCTTAGCCCTCACACTGGCACTTACACTATGAGCGCCCCTACCCCTGCCCTTTCCAGTCACCGACCTAAATCTCAGTATACTCTTTATTTTAGCCCTGTCCAGCCTGGCCGTGTACTCAATCCTAGGATCTGGGTGAGCATCTAATTCAAAATATGCCCTAATTGGGGCTCTGCGAGCCGTTGCCCAGACCATTTCCTACGAAGTAGCCCTAGGACTCATTCTTCTATGCACTATCGTATTTACAGGAGGTTTCACCCTATCAATGTTCAGCACCACACAAGAAGGAATTTGACTACTAGCCCCAGCATGACCTCTTGCAGCAATGTGATATATCTCCACACTGGCAGAGACCAACCGGGCACCATTTGATCTAACTGAAGGAGAATCAGAACTTGTATCCGGGTTCAACGTAGAGTACGCCGGGGGACCTTTCGCCCTTTTCTTCCTGGCCGAATACGCCAACATTCTCTTCATAAATACCCTATCAGCAGTGCTCTTTATAGGGGCCTCACACTTCCCCTCATTTCCTGAATTTACTACCATTAGCATCATATTTAAAGCAGCCCTTCTTTCTGGGCTATTCCTGTGGGTTCGGGCCTCCTACCCACGATTCCGATATGACCAACTAATACATCTAGTGTGAAAAAACTTCCTCCCCCTTACACTAGCACTGATCCTCTGACATATTTCCCTTCCAGTGGGAACTGCAGGTCTCCCTCCCCAATTCTAGATAGACCCGGAGCTGTGCCTGAACGCCTAAGGGCCACTTTGATAGAGTGAACCACGGGGGTTAGACTCCCCCCGGCTCCTTAGAAAAAAGGGATTCGAACCCATCCTCCAGAGATCAAAACTCTGGGTGCTTCCACTACACCACTTTCTAGTAAGGTCAGCTAAATAAGCTTTCGGGCCCATACCCCGAACATGTTGGTTAAAATCCTTCCCCTACTAATGAACCCTTACGTACTCACAATCCTACTGTCTAGCCTGGGCCTAGGAACTACAATAACCTTTGCAAGCTCCCACTGACTGTTAGCATGAATGGGTCTGGAAATTAACACCCTCGCCATCGTCCCCATAATGGCCTACCAGCATCACCCCCGAGCCGTAGAAGCCACAACCAAGTACTTCCTCACACAAGCCACAGCAGCAGCTATACTTCTATTTGCTAGCACTACCAACGCATGAATCACTGGACAGTGAGAAATTACCCAACTTTCCCACCCCATCGCCTCTTCCATCGCCGTTACGGCCTTGGCACTAAAAATTGGGCTGGCCCCCATGCACTTCTGACTTCCTGAAGTTCTCCAGGGAATCACACTGACCACAGGACTAGTGTTATCTACTTGACAAAAACTAGCCCCATTCGCACTAATCCTTCAAGTTGCGGATAACGCCCACCCTTACTTACTTACAACACTAGCAATCTCTTCTACATTAGTAGGAGGCTGAGGGGGCCTTAATCAAACCCAACTACGCAAAATCCTGGCATACTCCTCAATCGCACATCTAGGGTGAATAATTCTAGTGGCCCAAATGGCCCCCCAAATAACACTAATAGCCCTAATTACCTACATTGCCATAACAACAGCCGCCTTCCTCACCCTAAACAATGTTGGCTCAACCAAAACTATTACCCTCGCCTCAACCTGAACTAAAGCCCCCACCCTGACCGCACTGGCCTGCCTTATTCTTCTCTCATTAGGGGGCTTACCCCCACTAACCGGATTCATGCCTAAATGACTAATTCTCCAAGAAGTCACCAGCCAGGGATTTCCTCTCACTGCCACCGTGATAGCCCTTACAGCCCTATTAAGTCTTTATTTCTACCTTCGACTAAGCTACGCCATAACCCTTACCCTCTCCCCCTACACCATTAACTCCACTGCCCCCTGACGAACCGCAACTAAACAGCCTTCCCTCCCCCTATCCGCGGCTATCGTTTTATCAACCTGCCTCCTCCCCCTTACCCCAACCGCCCTGGCCCTTTTAGCCTAGGGGCTTAGGATAGCATTTAGACCATGAGCCTTCAAAGCTCCAAGCAGGAGTGAAAATCTCCTAGCCCCTGATAAGACTTGCAGGGATTTATCCCACATCTTCTGGATGCAACCCAGACACTTTAATTAAGCTAAAGCCTTTCTAGATGGGAAGGCCTCGATCCTACAAACTCTTAGTTAACAGCTAAGCGCCCTAACCAGCGAGCATCCATCTACTTTCCCCGCCGTCCGGGAGAGAGGCGGAGAAAGCCCCGGCAGGCGTTAACCTGCGTCTTCAGGTTTGCAACCTGACATGAACTTCACCACAGAGCTTGTGGTAAGAAGAGGAGTTAAACCTCTGTCCTCGGAGCTACAATCCGCCGCCTAAACCTTCGGCCATCCTACCTGTGGCAATTACACGTTGATTTTTCTCAACTAATCATAAAGATATTGGTACCCTTTACCTAGTATTTGGTGCCTGAGCAGGGATAGTAGGCACTGCCTTAAGTCTCTTAATCCGAGCAGAACTGAGCCAACCCGGGGCACTTCTCGGAGACGATCAGATCTATAACGTCATCGTTACGGCGCACGCCTTCGTAATAATCTTCTTCATAGTAATGCCAATTCTAATTGGTGGCTTTGGGAACTGACTAGTCCCCCTTATGATCGGGGCACCAGACATGGCATTCCCACGAATGAACAACATGAGCTTCTGACTACTTCCGCCCTCATTCCTCCTCCTTCTTGCCTCATCCGGGGTTGAGGCCGGGGCAGGAACCGGATGAACAGTCTACCCGCCCTTGGCAGGTAATCTTGCCCACGCCGGAGCGTCCGTCGATCTAACTATCTTCTCTCTTCATCTAGCAGGTATCTCATCAATTCTTGGGGCCATTAATTTTATTACCACAATTATTAATATGAAACCCCCTGCAATCTCACAATATCAAACACCCCTATTTGTGTGATCCGTGCTTGTAACGGCCGTTCTCCTTCTTCTCTCACTCCCTGTGTTAGCTGCTGGGATTACAATGCTCCTAACAGACCGAAATCTAAATACGACCTTCTTTGACCCGGCAGGGGGAGGGGACCCAATTCTATATCAACACCTATTCTGATTCTTTGGCCACCCGGAAGTTTACATTTTAATCCTACCAGGATTTGGAATGATCTCCCACATTGTAGCCTATTATTCCGGCAAAAAAGAACCTTTCGGATACATGGGAATGGTATGAGCCATGATGGCCATCGGACTTCTAGGGTTTATCGTATGAGCCCACCACATGTTCACCGTAGGAATGGATGTAGACACACGAGCCTACTTTACATCAGCAACAATGATTATTGCTATTCCCACCGGAGTAAAAGTCTTTAGCTGACTTGCGACACTGCACGGGGGCTCAATCAAATGGGATACTCCCCTTCTTTGAGCTCTGGGCTTCATTTTCCTATTCACGGTCGGGGGGCTCACAGGGATTGTACTAGCCAATTCCTCCCTAGACATTGTTCTACACGACACATACTACGTAGTAGCACACTTCCACTATGTTCTGTCAATGGGTGCTGTGTTTGCCATCATGGCCGCATTCATGCACTGATTCCCGCTATTTTCAGGATACACCCTTCACAGCACCTGAACAAAAATCCACTTTGGGGTTATGTTCGTAGGGGTAAATCTAACTTTCTTCCCACAGCACTTCCTGGGGCTAGCCGGAATGCCACGACGGTACTCGGACTACCCAGATGCCTACACCCTTTGAAACACGGTGTCTTCAATCGGGTCATTAATCTCTTTAGTAGCAGTAATTATGTTCTTATTTATTCTTTGAGAAGCATTTGCCGCCAAACGAGAAGTATCATCAGTAGAGCTTACCATGACGAACGTAGAATGACTACACGGCTGCCCACCTCCTTACCACACCTTTGAAGAGCCGGCTTTCGTGCAAGTACAAGCAAAATAACGAGAAAGGGAGGAATCGAACCCCCGTGAGATGGTTTCAAGCCAACTGCATGGCCACTCTGCCACTTTCTTAAATAAGACACTAGTAAAACGATTACCTTGCCTTGTCGAGGCAAAATTGTGGGTTAAACTCCCGCGTGTCTTAGCCCAGAGCTAAATGGCACATCCCTCACAACTAGGATTGCAAGACGCGGCCTCCCCTGTAATAGAAGAACTCCTACATTTCCACGACCACGCCCTAATGATCGTACTCCTAATTAGCACACTGGTTCTTTACATTATTGTGTCAATGGTTTCCACCAAACTTACTGACAAATACATTCTAGATTCTCAAGAAATTGAAATTGTGTGAACTGTCCTGCCGGCAGTAATCCTTATTTTAATTGCACTTCCCTCCCTACGAATTCTTTACCTCATGGACGAGATTAACGACCCCCATCTAACTATTAAAGCCATGGGACACCAGTGATACTGAAGCTATGAGTACACAGACTACGAAGACCTTGGCTTCGACTCCTATATGGTTCCTACACAAGACCTAGTACCAGGACAATTCCGACTACTAGAAACAGACCACCGAATGGTTGTTCCAATAGAATCTCCTATTCGAGTTCTTGTATCAGCGGAAGACGTACTTCACTCCTGAGCTGTTCCAGCACTAGGAGTAAAAATAGACGCAGTACCAGGACGCCTGAATCAAACCGCCTTTATCGCCTCCCGTCCCGGTGTATTCTACGGGCAATGCTCTGAAATTTGTGGTGCAAATCACAGCTTTATGCCAATTGTGGTAGAGGCTGTTCCTCTAGAACACTTTGAAAACTGATCCTCACTCATACTTGAAGACGCCTCACTAGGAAGCTAAACTGGGCCTAGCGTCAGCCTTTTAAGCTGAAGATTGGTGGCCCCCAACCACCTCTAGTGACATGCCTCAATTGAACCCCGCTCCTTGATTTGCAATTCTTGTCTTCTCTTGACTAATTTTCCTAACAGTCATCCCCCCAAAAGTCCTAGCCCATAATTTCAACAATGAACCTACAACTGTAGGAGCTGAAAAAGCTAAACCTGAACCCTGAAACTGACCATGATACTAAGCTTCTTTGACCAATTCATGAGCCCCTCTTACCTAGGTATTCCCCTTATTGCGGTAGCAATCGCACTCCCATGAACTTTATACCCCACCCCTACAACACGATGATTGAACAATCGAGTATTAACCCTTCAAGGCTGATTTATTAATCGATTCACACAACAACTTCTTCTTCCTATTAACCCAGGAGGACACAAATGAGCAGTTCTGCTTACATCTTTAATGCTCTTCCTTATTACTATCAACATGTTAGGACTTCTCCCCTACACATTTACACCAACTACACAACTTTCTCTTAATATGGGCCTTGCCGTCCCTCTGTGACTAGCCACAGTAATCATCGGTATGCGAAACCAACCTACAGCTGCCCTAGGACATCTCCTCCCCGAGGGCACCCCAGCACCACTTATTCCTGTACTAATTATTATCGAAACGATTAGCCTGTTTATCCGACCCTTAGCCCTTGGAGTCCGACTAACTGCCAACCTAACAGCTGGCCACCTACTCATCCAACTAATTGCTACAGCAGCATTTGTTCTTCTCCAATTATGCCAACCGTGGCCATCTTAACAGCCACAATCTTATTCTTACTCACTCTTCTAGAAGTTGCCGTAGCAATGATTCAGGCATATGTCTTCGTCCTACTCTTAAGCCTATACCTACAAGAAAACGTCTAATGGCCCACCAAGCACACGCATACCACATGGTAGACCCAAGCCCCTGACCGCTCACCGGAGCAATTGGCGCCCTGCTGCTAACATCCGGCACTGCAATTTGATTCCACTTCCATTCAACCCTCCTTATAACTCTAGGCCTAGTACTAACCCTCCTAACTATATACCAATGATGACGGGACATTGTCCGAGAAGGGACCTTCCAAGGCCACCACACCCCTCCAGTTCAAAAAGGACTACGTTACGGGATGATCCTGTTCATTACCTCAGAAGTATTCTTCTTTGCAGGATTTTTCTGAGCCTTCTACCACTCAAGCCTAGCACCAACCCCTGAACTAGGAGGTTGCTGACCCCCAACAGGAATCACACCCCTGGACCCATTCGAAGTACCACTATTGAATACAGCCGTCCTTCTGGCCTCCGGTGTAACTGTGACATGAGCCCATCACAGCCTTATAGAAGGAGAACGAAAACAAGCCATCCAATCTCTTACCCTTACAATCCTTCTGGGCTTCTACTTTACTTTCTTACAAGCCCTAGAATACTATGAAGCCCCCTTTACGATCGCAGATGGAGTATATGGATCAACATTCTTTGTGGCCACAGGATTCCACGGCCTACACGTAATTATTGGCTCAACATTCCTGGCTGTTTGTCTTCTACGTCAAGTACTCTACCACTTTACTTCAAACCACCACTTTGGATTCGAGGCCGCCGCCTGATACTGACACTTTGTTGACGTAGTATGACTATTCTTATACGTCTCTATCTACTGATGAGGATCATAATCTTTCTAGTATAAAAGACAGTACAGGTGGCTTCCAACCATCTAATCTTGGTTAAAGTCCAAGGAAAGATAATGAGTCTAATTATAACTATCCTAGCAATCACATCAGTACTATCAATCATTTTAATTATTGTTTCGTTCTGACTACCACAAATAAACCCCGACGCAGAAAAACTTTCACCTTACGAATGTGGATTTGACCCCCTAGGATCTCT
>NW_027468788.1:10000-15388 GCF_046254945.1 Alosa pseudoharengus
CACACACACACACACACACACACACACACACACACACACATCATTCAGGCACATAATGCAGACACATACATAAAAACACAGCGACACACAAAACATGACAATGGAATGCCAACTGGTTGGTCTGGGATCAATTTAATGTCATAAAATGTCAATTTTAAAATAATGTCATATAATAACATGTCAGACACTGGAGTAATTACAGTATGATACAGCACCACACACAGGTCAAAGGTCAGGAGGACTGAGGATATAACTCTTGGATTAAATATTGCAGATATGGCTAACAGCACAGGCCATAACGTCACACACAAGACTGGCTCTGCTGTCTGTTCCTCTGGCAGGCAGATGTGTGTGTGTGTGTGTGTGAGAGAAGATGCCAGTGGGATGGAAAAGACATTTTCACACACACGCGCGCGCACACACACACATACATACACACAGCTGTAATGAATGTCTTTAAGATATGTTTTCCAGGTCTCTTGCAAGAGCCTCTGAGATGGTGGCTGTAGACAATCCCACACACAGACACACACACACACACACACACACACACACACACACAGACACACACATACACACACAGACACACACAAGGCCTAGACAATCCCAATTACTGCTGTCTTTACAGACCACAAACCCATTCTCTCTCTCTCTCTCTCTCTCTCTCTCTCTCTCTGTCTCTCTCTCTCTCTCTCTCTGTCTCTCTCTCTCTTTCTGTCTCTCTCTCTGTCTCTCTCTTTCTCTGTCTGTCTAACGCTCAGCTACCGCTCACACCCTCTCAGTCATCCCTTTATTTATGTTCTCTGTCTTTCTCTTTCTTTCTCTCTCTCTCTCTCTCTCTCTCACACACTCATTAAAGCCCTGGAAACTGCATTCTCCACTCTGTTTGTTTCGGGCACCATGTGAAGCACCCTTCGAGGAGCGCATTGCCATAAAAGCTGTGGCTGAGCCGAGCATAAAATAAATTAACCATGAGCATGTTAGCATGTACAAGCCGAGATAGCATCCCAGTGCGCTAGCAGGGTGAAGCACAATGGAGTTTCTTAAATAAATCCAGAGCTCAAGACTCTGGGGGGGGGGGGGGTACTGCAGATCTTCAGATAAAGTGCATCTCTCCCTTTAGCCAAAGCAACTCTAGCTCACACAGTGCTAGCGGAGGAAATGCTAGCGAGTGGAAAGCTAGGTAGGACAATGCTAGTCGACACTCTGAGGCAACGTCATCTGAAGTGGCCAAATCATTGTTACAGTTTTTCTCAGTCGCTTTGGTGCTATTCTCACATCACTATTAACATTTGCACAGCAGTTAGTGCATTTCTCAAAACAATTAGTGCAAACTGCAAAACCTAGTGGATGACCTGCAAAAGCACGTCACTTGCTCAAAATGGATAGTCCATTCCTCAAAAGCACGTATTCATGTCAATGAAACTGTCAGTGTCATCAAAATGAGAAGTCTTGACACCATCGTTTATGAACAAGATAGTCAAATGGCTTTGTCATGTTTTCATTATGACAGTTCTCTCAGTGTTTTCCAATGCAAAAAAAAGGGCAGAACTCTGACACTACCTGAACATGCTCAAGACAGCACTATACACTACTTGTACAGCCATTTGAAAACTACAGTAAAGTTACACATTGCTGTAGTTAGGGGAGTAAGTGAGTACAAGACACTGAATACGTACGTTTCACATTTTTACTGTATGCTCTTTGCAATTCTACAGCATTGTGACAGAATTTGATAACTAGTTCAACAATTTTGTATATAATGACTCAAGCAATGAAATGAAGACTATTAGTTTTATAGGGAACGACTATTCAGTATCCATAAGTATAGTTCATTTTGACTGACATGACATAAGCAAATGATAATGTTAAAAAACAGCAGAGAATTGTATGAAAGCAACTGATACATGTCCAAAAGCATTTGCAATTTGTTCAGAGGAAGGAGAATTTGCTACTATGATGTGCACAAATGACTAAATGTTGTGGAGGTTGAACTAATAGTTATGAGAATTTTCATTCTGATCTGCAAAAAGCACCAAAGCGACTGAGAAAAACTGTAACTATAGCGACACTAGCTAAAACATCACTATTTGTAGCAACACTGGCCAAAACATCACTAACTGTAGCGACACTAGCCAAAACATTGCTGACTGTAACGACATAAGCCAAAACATCGCTAACCGTAGTGACAATAGCCAAAACATCACTTACTTTAGTGACACTAGCCGAAACATCACTAACTGTAGCAACACTAGCCAAGACATTGCTAACTGTAGCCACACTAGCAAAAACATTGCTAACTGTAGCGACACTACCCAAATTATCACTAACCGTAGTGACACTAGCCGAAACATCAGTTAACTGTAGTGACACAAGCTGAAACATCACTAATTGTAGAAACACTAGCCAAGGCGTTGCTAACTGTAGCAACACAAGCCAAAATATTGCTAACTGTAGTGACACTAGCCTAAACATGGACAGTAAACAGGAAATGTCACAGCTACAGTGAATTCAGGTCCGATAGCACCACGCACACAAACGTGCAACATCAAAACTAATCAACATACACACACAGATTGGTTGTGTGTTGTTGTATGATAACAGATATACGGACACACCACCTCCTAACACACGTCTGCACCCACACACACACACACACACACACACACATACAGCATACCTTTGACTATATGGGCCACGCACACAAACACACACACAGCAAAGACCAGATGTAAAG
The DNA here is from genome assembly GCF_046254945.1 of Alosa pseudoharengus. Classification (NCBI taxonomy): domain Eukaryota; kingdom Metazoa; phylum Chordata; class Actinopteri; order Clupeiformes; family Clupeidae; genus Alosa; species Alosa pseudoharengus. The sequence continues at coordinate 12,738 of NW_027468788.1, forward strand.
TACTCTGGCCTTCTCTGCATTTTGGTGTTTAAACTTGTTAAAAGTTTCTAACAGTTAAAAAGTCTCTAAACTTTAAAAGTTTATAAGTGTATAACTTTTATAACTTCTATAAGGCACTGAGCAGAGATGGGAGGAGAGGAAGTCAAGTGTGTATGTGTGAGAGAGAGAGACAGATTTAGGCATAACCATCACTGTTCGTGGCAGTAATCCCATAATACTCAATGCCTGGTAACTGATGATGGGAAAACAATATGGCTTGTTGCCAAAGGAGACCAGGGCTGCATTCAGAAAGTCTTTTTTGCTTAGGAAGGTTCCTATTGGAATGAAATGACCTGGATATGTTTAGGTATGCCTATAAGAGCTGTTCAGAGTCTCTACATGCGTAGAAAAGGTGTTTTACTGCTTCCTTTCAAATCTCTGTTAGTACTCTGAAGCATCCCTTAAGGCAGGAAAGGTGATAGTGAAGATAGGGAACACTTTGCCCCAGGTAATAACAACCAAAGTGACACATGACAATAACATCTGCCTTCCCATGAGTGTCAATAGAGTTGGATTCTCGTAACACTGTGGTTGTCTTTCCTTAACCTGTTGAGGAGGACGGTCACAAATATGTGATTAGAATGTTCGCGAACCGAGAGTTCCTCACTATGATGTGACAAATACCCTCAGAGATTTTCCCCCACAGACTGAAGTGAAGAACACTGAAACTATCGATCATTTGCGTAGAATTCTAAAAGGAGCCAGGAAAATAATTCACTCCTCAACAGGCTAAGTCCTCATAAACTCATCCTCATATCTTTCCTTGACCTTTGACCTAGTTGGAAAGTGTAAGAGGGCAAGTGGACGAGTCAAGGAGACAGGACAGAAACTCCTAATGCAGCCCAGGAGCCCAGATGAGTCGCACGCTGATGACATCACAGCACAGACAGGAAGTGTTGCACACTGATGACATCAGAGCGCAGACATAACCCTGCCGTCCTTTTAAATAGTGTGTTGCATGAAGCACACACACATACATACACTCTCAAACACACACAAACACACACACTCGCACACACACACATTCGTACACACACACACAGCTGTGTTGAGGGAGACTCTAGATGAAGTTGTTGGTGATCTGACGCTGATGTTCAAACAGATCTTCAATATCAGCACTGTAGGCATCACCTGCAAACATACACACACACATGAAGAGAGAGTCAGAGAGTGTGTGTGTGTGTGTGTGACAGAGAGAGATGTCTGTGTTTGTGTGTGTGTGTGTGTGCAGGGATGCAAACACGGCGCCTCCCGCTTTTTTCACGTCAGTTTGGGTGACTTGTGTGAATCGTGCAGATCCGAAGAGTTTTTTTTTAATGGGGGGGGGGGGGGGGGTCTGATCCTCAAGGATGCTTTCCGGCGACTAGCTTTTTTCACGTCATCTACCGCAGGCTACAAGAGGAACCAGAGCGTTTCTCATATGGGCCTGCTGGTTAATGTGCTTCTGATAACCTCCACTCATCTTTGATCATGTAGCAAAGGAGCTTTAGTCTATCGTTCTAGCAGCTAAGAAAATATAGGCTCCGTTAGGAGGCAACTCTCTCAGTTCGCGCTCTTACCTCCGCAGTATAGCTACTTCAGGTGGAAGTTTCAACACGCAACACGCTGCCATCTGACTGATCATCCGGAACCGTACAATAATACAATTATTCCTGTCAGTGACCTACGCCTAGTATTTAATGTTATGTGGGAATTGCAAGAATACGGGTAAAAACAATTCCTTACTTCAACCACGGAATTGCGTGTGTCATTAATTAAAACGGTAGGAAAACTGAATGAAAGACGGCGCCGTCCATCAACAAAAACAGCACAGAGTCAAAAAACGTAGACCTAATTTAAAGTCCCAGACATTTAAAGGGACAGCAATCACTCAAGACATAGGCCTACACCACGAGTGATGAATGTGAAATGCTTTGAATAGCCTACTACAAAACACGAAAAACAAAACAAAACAAGCATTTATATGACAATTGCGTATAGAACCATTCTAATCTAGCTAATGGTAAATTAAGTATATAGCATTCACATATAAAGCATTCAATAGCCTGATGAAAACTTGTTCAGTCAGTTAAATTGCTCTCATAAAAGGAACAGCAGGCCTACAGAATATTCCAAATAGGCTAGTTTCCTTTCACTTCGACTGCAACATATGAGTTAAACCATGTTAAATTCAAAAGCATCTGGCAAGTGACATGAGGTTTTAGGGGAGGAAAAGAGAAAAAAGTGTGTTACCTGATTCCACAGTCAATGTTCAGTATTTGGCCTATAATTAAGCCTATAATATTTGGCATTTTTGAATCCATGAAAATTAATCAAAATCTATCATTTCCTATGAACAACAGACCCCAGTAACACATGGAATTGCTAAAAATTTTGAAGGATCGAAAATAATCAAATCATTGGCTTAAAGAATCAATATTGTATCGAATCGTGATGAAACTTGTGATTTACACCCCTATATGGCATCCTTACAATTAGGGAAGGTTTTTGGGAAGTATTTCTCATGCAAGCACTGTGCAACCATGCTGAGTAATGCAATGAAATCATTGTAATAGTTTGCAATTTTGCATTAGTAAAGCAGTCCACCGATGTGCATGTTTTCACTAACTGCT
>NW_027468789.1:0-15379 GCF_046254945.1 Alosa pseudoharengus
TGTGTGCCTGTGTGTGAGAAACAGCTTAACATAGACATAAACAAAGCTTTATCTGTGTGTGCCTGTATAGTTTATAGCTTTCTACATAACAGTGCCGGGGTGCGTATGTGTAGAGTGATGCAGTACTCTTCAGTGCTGAACATCAACAGAGAGGTCAAATGTGGACCATGCAGTGGAGCATGATTCCATCAGGCAAGGATGCACTGATTCCCCTGACACCAGAGAGAGAGAGACACCAGGTCCCAAGTCCCTCCCCAGCCCCAAAACACCCCCCCCCCCACAGAGAGAGACACCAGAGTCCCTCCCCAGCCCCAAAACACCCCCCCCCCACCACAGAGAGAGACACCAGAGTCCCTCCCCAGCCCCAAAACAGCCCCTATTCCCCCCAGAGAGACACCAGAGTCCCTCCCCAGCCCCAAAACAGCACCTACTCCCCCCACAGCTTGGTCACTGGAGCTTCAGCTGCTTGATCCCTGTGCGTGGAGACTCCTAACGGGGTGTGCGGGTGTGGGGGTGCGGGGGTGAGGTGGTGTGGGTGTGTGCAGTGATATGGAACAGCACATGAGAGAAGCTGAGTCATGGAGTGGACCGACGACAAGACTGAGAGCTGCACAAGCATTCGTCAGCAGCTGAGGACACTGCACAGACACACTGAGCCAGCGCACATACACCCCCCCCCCCCACACACACACACAGACGGGGCAGATTACACAAGGAGGAAGTGCTAACTCCAGAGGATCGAGCAGAGACTACTACATTGGTAGGCGTCAGGATTTTTTAGCTGGTTGTGCTACGTTAAGAATGTGGTAGGACACAGAGGAAGTACTTCAAATGCTTCATAGATGTAAGGGAACACTTTAAATGATTTAAATGAGTCATTCATTAAACTATGATACCTGGTTACAGTGCAGTTCTAATGCTTTTGATGAGCTCAATTCAGTGTTTTTAGCTCAGAGCTGCAACTGATCGTTTCAGTCAAGGGTGCAAAGTAGGGAACAACTGGGACTTGAACTGCAGACGCTACCAAAAGGCAACTCATTCTAGAGATTATATAACCAGTGAGCAGCATGATGCATCTATAAATCCATCAGCTGCAAAAAAAAGCATGATTAAACGGATAATTCTGCTCTGATCAGAGTCATCTACAGCATATACGACTCAAACTCCCTGACAAATACAAAGACCCCCCCCTGCAATCTATCTGCACAGTACTTCGTTTAGAATTTCTATGTTGTTAGTCTCTTGAGTCTAACAAACCTAAGGACGGGTTTTATTATTAGTAATAATAAAAGAATGTCTCATTAGTTCAAGGGGTCTGTGTTCCTAAGAGGCTTACAGGAGTTCTGTTCACAAAATATACTAATACCTATTCATTTGGTATTGATGCTTTTATCCAAAGCGACTTACATATTTCAATTATTACAAGATCCAGTCTCCACAGAGTTGCTCAGGGCTAAGTGCCTTGCTCAAGGTCACAAGGGCGGCAGCCGGGAATCGCGCCCATTACCTCATTTTCCTCGCCCCTGTTACCCATGGGCCTCTTTTCTTTTCTCTGATTGTCTAACACTCTGTGAAGCGCCATGAGACATGTGTAATGTTTTGGCGCTCTATAAGCGAAATTAAATTGAAATTGAAATCGTATGCTAGAATAGTGGCATGAAGGGGGGAGCGGTTGAGTCTACCAGATGTACAGCGCCCCCTTCCCCTGCAGTTGGCACTTTCTCCGGCACTTTCTCTTGAGCAGGTGTGTTGTGCGGAGGTCCTTACCTGCGCATGCAGTCGAGGGCCTGCGTGAAGACCTGGGGCGCCATGCCGTGCTCGTGCTGCAGGATCAGACACTGCTCCAGGGTCACCGACATGGCCGTGCGGTCCTTGGCGCTCTTGCAGCTGGTGAAGCGCACGCCGTTTAGCCGTCGGCAGATCTAATCGAGAGAGAGAGTGTGTGTGTGTGTGTGTGTGTGTGTGTGTGTGTGTGTGTGTGTGTGTGTGTGTGTGTGTGTGTGGGGGGGGGGGTGTGGGCAGAAAGGGGAGAAAATGAGATGTTAGCATATAGGGCTAACTGTTTGTTCCCATGACAATTACATAATTCCAGCAATTAAAAATTCCCATGCAGTTAGCATTAGCAATGAGACGCCTTGTTTTCAAGAAGAGAGAATGTTGTGAATGGATGATTAAAAAAACTGCTGCCATTTATGACACAATCCTGCAAGTAATATATAACAACAACAACAACAACAACCACTAATTGTGGAAAACCAATAACTGAATAATGTGCCCTCTGTGTCTATACCTGGTCTGACTGCCTGTCTTAAGAGGCAGTTTACTGCTTCCTCAACCCCAACTACTGCCGCCTGCCACAGGATGTGATGTGTCCGCAGCCCCAACTACTGCCGCCTGCCACAGGATGTGATGCGTCCGCAGCCCCACCTACCTCTGCGGCCTGCCACAGGATGTCCACGTTCTTGTTCTTCCTTGCGTGCACGTTCTGCCCAAGGAACCGTAGCAGCTCTGGAAGACACGTCTGACTCCGGGATCGGGGCAAACCTGCGGAACCGGAGCGATAATGACCCAAACTTGCAAAACAAGATCTGATAGGCGTTGAAGTGATCATATGATTCTGCCCAGTGACCCTCTACTGTATGACTCACAGTCCTCAGGTAAGACTTCTTTGAACTGCTCGTGGTAGGAGTTGAGGCGGGACAGGCTCTCCAGGTTGATGATCTCCTGTAGGGACGTGTCTCCAAACCTACCAACAGAGAGCCAGAATAAACTGAGTCACAGCAGCACAACAACTACTGTTTAAACAGCTGTTTACATCAAGAGCGACACCTTTAAACTGGGTCACAGCAGCACAACAATCACTGTTTAAACAGCTGTTTACATCAAGAGCGACACCTTTAAACTGGGTCACAGCAGCACAACAACTACTGTTTAAACAGCTTTTCACAACAAGAATGACACCTTTAAACTGGGTCACAGCAGCACAACAACTACTGTTTAAACAGCTGTTTACATCAAGAGCGACACCTTTAAACTGGGTCACAGCAGCACAACAATCACTGTTTAAACAGCCTTTCACAACAAGAATGACACCTTTAACGATAACTGTAAGTGACTGATGATTTATGTTGTTATCGTTATAGTTTATATGTAGATGTTGTCATTCATATTATAATGAAGACAACGATAAGAACACATAGGTCAGCTTGGCTCTAGTAAATTCTTCATGGGGAATCGCAATAATAAAAAACAAAGCTTTCTACTCAGGGTCAGCTCATTTCTTCACGGGGAACCCCGATAATAACACGACTCCTCAGCTCATTTGTTAGTGGGGAACCCCGATAATAACACATAACTCTTCCGCTCATTTCTTCGTGGGGAACCCCGATAATAACACATGACTCCTCTGCTCATTTCTTCGTGGGGAACCCCGATAATAACCCCGATAATAACACATGACTCCTCTGCTCATTTCTTCGTGGGGAACCCCGATAATAACACATGACTCCTCTGCTCATTTCTTCGTGGGGAACCCCGATAATAACACATGACTCTTCCGCTCATCCCCATGTTCCGTACTCACTTCTCGGCGAGCGTCTGCTGCTCGTTGATGCCGACGTTAAAGAGCACCGGCTGGACCCTCAGCAGCATCCCGTTCTGGATCTCCCGTGGCAACGCGTCAAACAGGGTCCCTGGCAACGGGATGCGGACGTTGAAGCCGTCACGGTTGCCAGTGATGACGGGCAGCATGTCGGGGGCCGCGCCTGAGCTGGCCTGCGTGACCTTGAAGGTCACGTTCCGAAGGTCGTTGACGCCGACGCTCATGTCCTCCAGCATGGAGAGCTCCTCGCCTGAGACACACACACCAAGACACATACATGCACTGTAAAACACCCCTAAATATACAGGTGTGTCCATCTGTCCTGATGGTGAGAGGCTTTTAGGTAAGTGTGTGTAACAGACAGGCTACACCAGACATATAACCTGGTGCTCTCTGCTCATAGAGTGTCTGCAACAACAATTAGCTTCCAGTATCATCAATGGAACTGGCTACACCAGAAGTGATAGTGGTGCGTCCATTTGAACAATCTATGACTAGTTTTATGCTCTGTGAACAAAGAACCACAATTGTGAACCCAGTGTAGCCTGGGATTAAGATTAAGTGCTTTTAGGTGAGTGTGTGTAGAGTAAGTGTGTGTAAAGAGTTAGTGTGTGTAAGTGGGTAAGGGTGTGTAAGTGGATAAGTGTGTGTAAGTGGGTAAGTGTGTGTAAGTGGCTATGCCCACCGTAGGTACTAAGGAGACTCTCAAACTGAGCTAGGAGGCCGATGGTGTAGAGCTGCCTCAGAAAACCGTCGTCACGGAGACAGTTCCTCAGCTTGATGATGAAGCCACAGATTAAAGCTGTGAGCTGCAGAGAGATAAACAGAGAGGAGTGAATTTCATGTGTGTGTGTGTGTGTGTGTGTGTGTGTGTGTGAATACGAGTGAGTGTGTGTATACGAGTGAGTGTGTGTGTGTGTGTGTGTGTGAATATGAGTGAGTGTGTGTGTGTGTGTGTGTGTGTGTGTGTGTGAATACGAGTGAGTGTGTGTATACGATTGAGTGTGTGTGTGTGTGTGTGCGTGTGTGTGTGTGTGTGTGTGTGTGAATACGAGTGAGTGTGTGAATACGAGTGAGTGTGTGTGTGTGTGTGTGTGTGAGTGTGTGAATATGAGTGAGTGTGTGTGTGTGTGTGTGTGTGTGAATATGAGTGAGTGTGTGTGTGTGTGTGTGTGTATATGAGTGAGTGGGCCTACCGTCTGGCAGAAGACCACGTCCCTGCGGTACTGCAGGCCCAGGTCCAGTGCGATGGTGGGGGCGGTGTCCTGCATGAGCAGGAACACCATGGACTTCTTGGCCTTGTCGCTCATCATGGCCACACACTCCATCAGGGTGGTCAGCAGTGGGTACAGAGCCTCACTCCACTCACCTTACACACACACACACACACACACACACACACACACACACACACACACACACACATACACATACACACACACACACACACACACACACACACACACACATACACACTTAGGATACAGATAGCACTCTAAAAAGTCAACCATAACATCTATTACTTTCTTGAGAGGATAGCTTATCTTATGTCTATATCTTATAACGTTCTCTATGAGCGTTCTCTAATTTACTCTATGTAAAACATACATAGAATGACAAAGAATGGAGGCAGTGTGACATTTAGCAGAAGCACTGCGGGCAAAGACACAGAAGCGGGAAGCGGGGGAAGCACTCTTACCTGCGGAGGCTTCCTCGCCTGCTGGACTGCCATCTAGAGGAGTGGAGTGGAGGCGCATCATGCATGGTTAAGACACGCAACAGAGAGAACATGGCAACACAAATAGCACAGCTTAGCCTGGCCTGTGGGTCACACAGGAAAGCCACTAACACAAACGACTAGGCCCCAGAGCATCGACATCACACTAATAAGCACCAAAGTCTGCACTCAGTAGCTAAAACACACTGATCAGAACTAGGCCAGTGGGAGAAAAGCACAAACACCAAATCAGTTATACTCATATCAATCTCAACTACAGTACACTACTATTTTGATACATGATTGTGTCAAAATCGCTATTTTTTAAAACACTAAGAAGGCTCGACACAACCTGAAACTTTGATCGAAGTATCATCAGTGTCTCTACACATGAACCTGAGCATTGAGAAGATTGTTTGTGTACACAGAGTTTACTAAAAGAAAGGTTTTGAACAACTCACTTGGTTTTTCTGCTCGTCGCCATCTTGCCAGAGTGAGTTGTCCAAAACCTTTCTTTTTAGTAAACTATGTGTACACGAACAATGTTCTCAATGCTCGAGTCCATGTGTACAGACACTGATGATACTTCAATCAAAGTTTCAGGTTGTGTCGAGCCTTCTCAGTGTTTTATAAATAGCAATTTTGACTACAATCAAAATAGTAGTGCCCCTACGATTCCCATTCAAAAGGCCATTTGATCCGAAAATGACAACACGGATAAACTTAAAAGTGGCGCTTCGGACGTAATTATGCTTTTAAATGAAAGTAAGGGTACATTCAAAAAAACACGCTAGGATGCATTTTGGCGAAAGTTAAGCTTTTAACATGCCCTGCATTATCCACCAAAAACATGTGAAAGTATAAATAAATAATAAAACTATATATTTTTATAATTATAAATAACATGGAGCCTTATCAAACCTGAGCATCCTTTTCCAGCTATCTGTCTTTAAGAATCTTTGGCTTTTGGATGGACAGTTATCATGATGCATGTTACGTGTAAAGTTTGAGGACCACGGTGGAAAAAAGTCTCTGAGCTTTGTTGTGTTTTCATTCTTTGTGATTTTTAAATGTAAACAATCACTGTACTGCAGAATCTTATGTGCTTTTGAAAATCATCTAATAAACTCAATCAATCAATCAATTAATTAATCAATCAATCGAGCTATGCTGGCCAGTTGCTGAGTACTGCTCTCAGTGAGCACAACGACAGATTTCAGATCTCCTTTCACTGAACCTCGCTGACCTCTACCATACGAGCTTCTGGAGTTTCGCAATACTGCACCGCAGAGAGCCATCACACACAATCCTTTCTCTGCACTGAGGCTCAGCCGCTGAGCCAGAATCAATAGCCAGTCCACCCAGGAAAATGCACGGCTGGCCTGTCACACAGCGGATATATGGCTGATATAACATGTGCTTGCCTTGCCCGCAGGCAGGCAGGGAGGCTGACAGCATCGGTACAACTGACCGGGAGACTGAAACTGAGATCGGACAGGGAAACTGAGACGAAGCTGATGCAAGAACCTCAGTGAAGACAACAGTCAGGAGGATGCACCGCATCCAAATGACTACATTCAGTGGAGCCCTGCAATGGAAGACTTAATACACACATGGGAGATTCACATTGCATTGGATCACACACGCACACACAAATATACACAAAACATCATGAGAAACAAACACAATTTCATGATACAGATCAAATGATCAGGCTGGGTAATTATTCCATATTTAACCACTTCTATTTAATCCTGAGAGAACATAATCTTTGTTTGATATATTACTGTGCAAACAGGACATTAAAATGTCAGAGAATGTAAATGATGCATCAGGGGTCAGTGAACGTTTCAGATGTGCAAATATGACACGTTTGATGTGCTACATGCAAAGCGCTAAGTGGAGAGAGTGAGGAGCAGGAGTAGAGATGAGAGTGTAGGAGCAGAGTGAGGAGCAGGAGCAGAGATGAGAGTGTAGGAGCAGGAGCAGAGATGAGAGTGTAGGAGCAGGAGTAGAGATGAGAGTGTAGGAGCAGAGTGAGGAGCAGGAGTAGAGATGAGAGTGTAGGAGCAGGAGCAGAGATGAGAGTGTAGGAGCAGGAGCAGAGATGAGAGTGTAGGAGCAGGAGCAGAGATGAGAGTGTAGGAGCAGAGTGAGGAGCAGGAGTTGAGATGAGAGTGTAGGAGCAGGAGCAGAGATGAGCGTGCAGGAGCAGGAGTTGAGATGAGAGTGTAGGAGCAGGAGCAGAGATGAGAGTGTAGGAGCAGGAGCAGGAGTAGAGATGAGAGTGCAGGAGTAGAGATGAGTAGAGATGAGAGTGAGGAGCAGGGGAAGAGATGAGAGTGAGGAGGTGGAGCAGGAGTAGAGATGAGTAGAGATGAGAGTGTAGGAGCAGGAGTAGAGATGAGAGTGAGGAGCAGGAGCAGGAGTAGAGATGAGTAGAGATGAGAGTGTAGGGCAGGCCTCAAACACAGGTGAGATCAAAACACATGTACACACTTTACAAAGCTAGGACATGCTATACAAGAGAGGAGAGAGACAGAGAGACAGAGAGAGAGAGTGATGTGATCAGACAGACAGTGTTGAGAATACTGATGATTAAGGGGTTGGAGAAGTGCTGAAAACTCAACATTACATCTAACTCAGAGAAGTGCTGAAAACTCAACATTACATCTAACTCAGAGAAGTGCTGAAAACTCATTCAGTGAACAACTAGCTCTAGTGCTGACGTTGCATTTATCATTTTTCAAAACTCTGGACATGCTACATGGTATGCTTTGTATGTATTGTCATGGGGACTTTGGTATACCAGACATAATGCTATGCTGGGGATTATTTCTAATGCAACAAGATAACTCTATTCAATGCTAAATAAAAGTCTATAATGGAGACCAATTCTGCCTTGTGAAGAACTGTAGATGAATAAATGAATAAATGCAAATGAATAAAAATGTGCAGAAAACAGAAAATAAGAGTGGAAAAAAACCTACAGTTAGCGGAGTTTCTATTAGAACCCGGGTGGCATGCAACGGGAAGGGCAGGCAGTGAGGATGATGATGATGACGAAGATGACGATGGTGATGAGAGTGACCTCTGGTACAGGTCTGGCGGCTGTACATGCTGGGAGGAGGGTAATGACGATGACGAGGAGGAAGAGGAAGAGTCCTCGGTGGAGATGGGGTTGATCCAGAAGGCTCGCGTCTTCTCGTTACCTTTCTTAGGGGTGGCGCAGCCCTGCAGGTCGCACTGCGCCATGTCCTCACTGCTGCCGCTGTGCAGACGCTCCTTCTGGAGGAGCTTGTCCACGCGCTGGATTATACACTCCAGACTCTTGTCTACGTTCAGCCACACCTTCTCCTGGAAACACACTCACGCATATAAACACATACGCACACACACAAAAACATACACACACACGCACACACACAAACAAACACACACACACACACACACACATTTAGTGGGGGTTTAGCGTAGCAGTCACTTGCTACCGAAGCTGCAGGGGGAGCTGTGTCGTGAAAAATGCGAGCCAAATCCGGCGAAAACCCAAAAAACAGCGAAGGAATAACCAGACCTGCATAGGGCTTCTTTAAATGCACAGGGGTAAGTTTAATTTCACTGCTTGTTACGATCCTGGAAGTCATAAAACGTTTGGAAAAAAGTTTGGAAACGGAAACTTCGGTTGCGGTTAAATTTTTATGAAATCTGACAAGAAAAACTCCAACTATAATCAGAGAATTTAGTTACATAACAGATTTAATCAGATCGAAATCGAATACTCCAGGATATCATGTTCGATACCGCGCGGACACTTTTCTCTTTTTAACGTTACAATTGAACATTAAGGCGAGGCAAGCGGCAGCGGCAAACATAACGCAACGCTCAGACCATAATAAGTTTTATCTCATTCCTAAGCAACACAAACGGTTTGTCAATTGAATACGCTCGCGTTGCGCTTTGAAAGTTGAACCAAGTTCAACGCTCAGCTTGTTCAACGCTAGCGTTACGCCAGCGTTGCCACTGTTCCGCTGCCGAACCATAGAGAACAATAGGAAAGCTGATGCTTGCCGCTGGCTAATGTGATCCCCGCCTATCTGAGACTGTGGCCTCCTTACCCACTCCTCCTCATGCCAGTCCACATGCAGCGAGGTTCGGCTGTTGCTGCCGCTCCACTTGGCCAGTAGCGTGTCCTGGTCGTTGCGCAGCACCACCTGCTCTGCGTCGGCCGAGGGTGACACCTTGGAGGCGATGTACTCCGGCCGCGCTGCGTTCAGGGCCTGGATGGCTGACGCCAGCAGCTTACAGTCGCACACCATCACCAGCTGTCGTGTCTGAGGGAAACCCAACAGTTACCATCCCCTTCTGCTCACTAGCCTACACACTGCTTTACCCTGAAATGGCAGCCCTGTAGCCTAGCTATGCTACACGCTGCCTTACCCAGATTACATGGCTACACATATTCTCTGCCGTGATCTAAAGGACACAGTTTAACCCTGCTGGGGAAAAAAACGTACCTTTTAAAAAAAAAAAACAAAAAAAAAAACACTTAAGGTGGTTTGCTGGTTGACCAGCTTGTTTGACCACCCTATGATGGTTGACCAACTAGACCAGCAAAACTCTTGCGAAAACCTACCTTCAGTTGGTTTACCCAGCTTATGATGGTAATTCAGCTTTGCTTGTTATACCACCAATTCAGTTTTGCTTGTTATACCACCTCAAGCAGGTCATTTTAGCTGGTGTTGCTGGTGGTTTAACTGGCCATGCCAGCTTATGTTGGTCATTCTAGGAAACCAGCATGACAATTTTACACCAGCAATGTCAAGCTTGGCAGGCTGGTCAACAGCATGAACATCTTACACCAGCTGTATCCCACATGATGGGCTGGTCACACCAGCATGACCACCTTCCTCAGATGGTCACGCCAGCATTTCCACCTGGTGGCCCAACCAGCTACACCAGCAAACACCAGCAAGAACTGGAAGAAAACCAGCAAAGAGCAGCGAAAACCAGCATAATCTGGTTTCTAGCTGTTTTTTTTCAGCAGGGGAATACATGGACTGAAGTGCAGAGCAAAAAAAAAGAACAATCTTGCGTCATCTTGCTTGCTACTTTGCCTCATCTGTGGAAATCTTTTACTGAAATAGAAGCCCACACTAGCCTACATACATTAGAATAGATTTCTTTAAATTAAGGAAGGTTGTGAAAGTGTGAGTCTTTTGTCATTTATTTTGGAAACAAATGGGCCAGCCTTTTAAAAAATTACCATCACTAATTCAAACAAGATATTAATCCTTTATCTGATCACATCTGACCAACTCGTTGGTTATTGAGGATTTACCAAGAAAAAATGACCTATTGATCAGGAAGAAGAAACTGTTTAATAAAGACCGAATAAACGTCCAATGATGCTTAATTCAGACTTTGCTGAACCCTAATATACTAATATAGAGACTCTGAAGAAGACGCATGGGCGTCGAAACGTTAGTCAGTTTGCACTAATAAAAAAACGTTAAAGCATTGAGTGCTCCGGTCCTGCTCCTTGGCTCCTGTTAGACCTTGGATCTCCCTTCTTGACTTCTACGTCCTGTTCCGCGAGCACCAACCAGGCTGAAGCGCAAGTGACCCCTTCTACATATATTAGTTTTGTATTAATGTTCCTTGGCCAGAGGGCTCACCTTGTCGGCCAGGATGGCGAGGGTCCTCTCTAGGCCGTTGGCGGAGCGCTCCTTGGCAGCGCGGGACAGCCGCTCCGTGTAGTAGCTGACCTGGGTCTTCAGGGTGTTGATGTGAGCGATGATCTCTTTTGCGCGGACGATGTCCTGAGGGATGTAGACGATGGACTGGGAGCTGGAGAGTGCGCTGCTGCAGAGGGCCACAGACAAACGGGAGTTAGCGAGCACCGCCGACGTGCACACACACACTCCCATATCCACACACCCACTCACATACTCAAGGTTGGCAAACGGACACGCCAACCACACACTTGTGAGGCCAGCACCCATCAGGTATCAAAAACTATTTTTCCTTATCAATGCCCACTTGCCATGTCTGATGACCGTCAGCAAGCATCAACGTACAGTTTACCTCATGGTTGGTTATACATTGATGCTAAGTGAACTGCAATTTTTGATGCAATTTCACATTCACATTCCTATACACCCTATACACCCAGGTGCTCTAAGCGATACTGGGTAACGTCACTTCTGTTGACTTTCAAACAAAACAGAGAGTTAGCTCGCTACTTCCTCCCCCTCCCTCCCATGCTGCTCCCGTGCAATTGAAACCCTCCTAAACGTGCATCTCGTCTGTGATTTGCTGGAACAGTTAGTTATGTTTTTATGGGCTAGGTTTGCCCAGGTTGTTTTTATTGCCATTTTTGGAGCCTGGGCTGTCTACAGAGATTGTGTTTTTTATAGTGTATTCAGGACACAGACAGCTAGCTGTTGGTTACAGTAGGTGATGTTTGCAGTAAGTGACATATGTTTTAGCCTAAAAAATGTGTGGCATCGCTTAGAGCACCTTTAAGTTGATTTAATATATAAGTATAAATTATAAAGTATATATACTCTTTTGATCCCGTGAGGGAAATTTGGTCTCTGCATTTATCCCAATCTGTGAATTAGTGAAACACACTCAGCACACAGTGAACACACAGTGAGGGTAAGCACACACTAATCCCGGCGCAGTGAGCTGCCAGCAACAACAGCGGCGCTCGGGGAGCAGTGAGGGGTTAGGTGCCTTGCTCAAGGGCACTTCAGCCGTGCCTACTGGTCGGGGTTCGAACCGGCAACCCTTCGGTTACAAGTCCGAAGCGCTAATGTCTGATTTGATCCAAAAAGTTAACCATTAAACTATATTACACACTAGTCCTGTTGTCAATAAAAAGCTGTACAACCATACTGTTTAGGCTGACTGTGTGTAGCATTAATTTCTGTGAATCTTTTTATAGAGATAGAATTGACAACAATACTGCTCCTCACCGTCTTTTGCACAGTCATAACTACTCATGGGGGCAATTGAGAAGGTCTGAAAAAAGACGTCGAGCTTCAGCACAAACTATCCATGCACACACACACACACACACACACACACAATAATAACAGACACTCACATACACAAACCCACAGACAAACTCTCTCTCTCTCTCTCTCTCTCACACAGTAGCACAAACCAGTTAATACACACACTCTCTCCCCCGCTCTCTCTCAGTCACACAACCACACACACAAACACACACACACCCACAGACATAGTTGGATGGTGTGTTGCAGTGAGCACAGCAGTAATCTGTGTGAGCGGGCGTAGTGTTTACATAACTCTCTCTGGTGTTATACATCAACAGCAGCCCTCCTCCAGGCATCTTCCATCTAGCCCACTGAGAGGAGGCCCAGTCCACACACACACACACACACACACACACAGTCAGCCCACTGAGAGGAGGCCCAGTGTGCACACACACACACACACACACACACACACACACACACACACACACACACACACACACACACACACACACACACACACACACACACACACACACACACACACACACACACACACACACACACACAGTCAGCCCACTGAGAGGAGGCCCAGTGTGCACGCACACACACACAGTCAGCCCGACACACACGGGGGCCGAGCGAGCACCCTGCATCCTGCACAACACGACATGACTCACAGCAGATATGGCTGCATGCCGCATACTCATCTTTAACCTCATGACCCAATGCTCAATACAGTTCTGAAGTAGATTAGAAACTATCCTAACGACATTTTATGTGTGTGTGTGTGTATGTGTTCGTGTAAACAGAGACTCCCTGGCCCAAACTCTTGTCCTGTTCTGCGATCACTGAGATCTGGACACAGCGCTGATGGATGACAGCAATATGGCTACAGGCCGCATTGTTTCTTCACACTCCACAACCGCTAGCCTGTCCCCTGATTCAGATGGCCACTCTCACTCCACAACCGCTAGCCTGTCCCCTGATTCAGATGGCCACTCTCACTCCACAACCGCTAGCCTGTCCCCTGATTCAGATGGCCACTCTCACTCCACAACCGCTAGCCTGTCCCCTGATTCAGATGGCCACTCTCACTCCACAACGGCTAGCCTGTCCCCTGATTCACATGGCCACTCCACAACAGCTAGCCTGTCCCCTGATTCAGATGGCTACTCTCACTCCACAACCGCTCGCCTGTCCCCTGATTCAGATGGCCACTCTCACAAGCACAGTTGGAAAGAGTGGGTCTGTAACTGTCTCTGGGACCAACAAGGCACATGCAAGACTGCATGCATACACACACACACACACACTCTCTCACTCACACTCACACACACACACACACACACACACACACTCTCACTCACACACTCACACACACACTCACACACACACTCACACACACACTCACACACACACTCACACACACACTCTCACTCACACACACACACAAACACACACACACACTCACACACACACACACACACACTCACACACACACACACACACACACACACACACAAGCAGAGGTGGGCTGTCAGAGAGAGGAACGGTCTGTAACTAGCTCTAGGACCAACACATGGATGCAGGACTGTCCAAACAGAGTAGGTACCACATCAGTCACCATCTCACCCAGCCTTGACCTTCAGCAGACAACATCAGAAGGTCAAAATCGGCCTACAAGATGTGTGGTTAAATTACGCAGGACTAACCACACAGACCTGTTAGTAATGAAACAACTAGTGAAAGAAATGTAGAGGGTGGACGACAGACACTCGGACTGTTAAACAAAAAGTGGACAAGGTGCTGCACACCACAGCGTGGATTAATGCCCACATGTAAACATACATATGAAACGCACATTTACATGGATTAATGCCCACATTTACATGGATTAATGCCCACATGTAAACATACATATAAAACGCACATTTACATGGATTAATGCCCACATGTAAACATACATATAAAACGCACATTTACATGGATTAATGCCCACATGTAAACATACATATGAAACGCACATTTACATGGATTAATGCCCACATGTAAACACACATCCATATAAAACGCACATTTACAGTACATGGACTCATACGTGACGGGGAGAATCAAATGAGAATGCCAACACTCGTTCATGCAGAGAGAAACACAGGGGGAAAGGAACAACCAAAGAAAAGCATTCAGGTACAAATTAACTCACCATTCCTCCTCATAAATGCTGACCAGAAAACAAAAATAAAATCAACATTTCAAAAGCCAGAAAAAACAACAATAATGTACCTTAAATAATCAACGAATAAATATTTCATTGGGATATGATGCACTTAAGCCACTAAATACAGCCAACAGCCACATGTAAGCACTAAAATGATGATAAGCTTTCGGATTAAGAAATTAGAAGAAATTAAGAAATGAAAAAGCTGAAAAAACATGCAATAAGTCAATGCTGATTGGCATTGCTCCTGTATATCTGGTGACAGAGCTGGCAAATAACATGGAAGCGTGACTTTGTAAGATTTCACATTTCCTTTGGCAGATGGATGATGTAAGATTTACTGTAAGCTTGCATTCAGCTACAAAACCAGAGATCATTGAAACAACACCGCATTGTTTCCGTCTATACATAAGTGCACTTAGCGGAAACGTTGACTGTCCACCAGTTAACCAGTGTGCTGACACAAACACATGCAAGTAGGCTTCTATCAAGCCCAAAGTCGAGAACGGACATCCTGGGTGTGTCTCCACAGTTGCTTAGCAACTCCAACCTGCAAACTTTAAATCACACTTAGCATCACACTTTAAATCACACTTAGTGTCACACTTAGCGTCACACTTAGCTCAAATGTGACTTTCATGGACTAGAAAGCTGAATTTGCATGACCTTTAATATATAGAAAAATGGTTTGTCTTTGTGCTAAGCAGACAAAAAAAAAGCCACAGTACTAGACGAAGCATGTCAATTAATCCAAGAAAGAAAAATATTGCATGGAAAATATTACTTTGTTGCATGTTCAAATTCAATCAAATCTCCTGACTTTCCATGTCTGGAAT
>NW_027468790.1:2500-7500 GCF_046254945.1 Alosa pseudoharengus
AGAAAAGGGCCAGATTACAAGCATGTATTACAAGTCTATGTTATCTAATAAACATGAAAAAAAAACTTACCAATTCCTGCATAGGCTACTGACCAGCGCTACGTGCAGAGCTACAGTAGCTGACATTATGTGCATCTTGCTAACATGTAGTCCAGTTGACACTGTAACTTTACATGATATAATTTTGCTTAATGAAGGCTTATCAATATATATTTTTTAAACAAAAACGATCAATATACTGTCCATAGCTATAACCAAAGCCATGTCAGTGTGACATGTACTTTTCCAGTGAATGTCAGTCTGACTGACAGAAGATGCTCACGAAGTTCCTCAAGTCAAATAGATAGCGTCAAAATTCGTGATGAACGGTTCCGGGTATTCTTTTCGAACGTTGCAGGCCCTTCCTAGCCATCAATCAACCCGAATCCAAACATATGATTTCTAATGGTTGCTTAGGTACCGAAAATGCAGTGATTCCTTGTGAAGGCCTGATGCGGGCCTTAACAAGGGAAGACATGCGATTGGATAAAAATGTATAACACACCCTCACTATTTGTTCACACAATCTGTCAATCAAATATAGCGGACAGGGGTAGGATTATGGTAGTAGCCTATTCAAGAACGATCGGGAAGGAGAAGCAGAAGCAAATTATAAATGCTAAAGTACAATGTTATTAAAGACACTGTTATTTTCCATTCCTTTGAAAATAGTTAGGCCTTCAGAGAAGGCCTGGAAGGCCCTGACGGTCCACCACTGACATACATACATACATACATACATACATACATACATACATACATACTGTACATACACACAGGGTGGGGTTTGGGGGGGGGGGTCCCAACTTCTGGTTTTAAATAAGTAAAGCGCTGCAACGTGAGAAGTCTAGTAAATAATAATCTGACATCAGAAACACACAGTCACTGTCAGCACTCATGCTGCGAGAAGAACGAGAAGGATTCAGTGCAGCATATCGTCATATTTTAGAACCCTCAAAATCTGATAACTAATGCAAGGTAGGATGGAGGACAACTCCACGTAGAACGAACACACACACACAGGCACTCCACGTAGAGTAGAATGAACAGGTTGTCTGGAGCAACTTACATTAGGTGGAGAGATATTTACTGAATGTCACAAAAAGTGTTAGATATTAGAAATTGCTTGGCATTGCTTATTCAGTGGCTCTACTGAACTAGCTGTAATTTGTGGAGGATGAAGAGAAAGCACTCTTTTGATAAATCAGCCAGTCGCCTAGTGGAGAAATAACTTTATGAAATAATCTGTACTGCGAAAAAAAACAAATGTTAGTGGCTATTTAAACTATCTAGCGGGTGTTTTAACAGCTGCAAGAAATAGAGGCTTCATGGTCATGGCCCATGTTCTGGTTCGTAAATTATTTTCATAAAACTCCAAGTTGACCTACCATAACTTCATTCTCCAAACTCTTCACTGCACTGTAGCCAGTTGACTGCATGCCAGTAGGTTATTTATTTTCTGTATAATAAACAAATGTGTGTTTTTTTCAACTTTATGCAGCAGAATTGCACACTTGGCTCCGGAACGCAAATCTTGTTTGCGCAGGAGAGAGAATGAACGCAGGCAGCGATTACAGAAGAACTGGTAGGCTATTTGGTTACCAACAAACAGTGTTAGCCAATTCACTAACTCAAGACATCAAGGCCAACATGTACAACCTTTTTTTAAATAAAAACAGAAAGGATGGAGGCAGCAAAGGTAGAGGAGTCATTTCAGATGGTCAAACAAGGTACATTGATATGCTGGTCAAAAGGCCAGCATTAGAGGAGCTGTCATACTGAATGAAGCACAATGCTTACTGATGTTAAAGCACACTCGCTGTTTAAAGTCATACACAACGTAAAACTAAAACTAAAGGTACATTTTACAAAGGTGGAAAAATGAATATAGGTTAGTGTGTTAGCCGTGAAATTACTAGGCTATGAACCTGAAATTGCAAATATTAACAGCATAACGCTTATATATTATTTATTTTATTTATTTATATATTTTTGTTGGGGGGGGGCATCCTGTACATACATACATACACACATAGGGGAGCATCCTGGACATACATACACACACACACACACACACACGTAACAGATACATGCACACATACACTACCGGTCAAAAGTTTGGGGTCACTCTCCATCATAGACAGAATACCAGCTGAGATCAGTTGCATTGTTTTTTTACTCAGGGCAGCAGTTGTCAGATTACATCATGTGCTTACATAATTGCAAAAGGGTTCTCGACTGTTGTAGAAAGAAATGGCTGATCTTAAATGCAATATCTACATTGCCCATTATCAGCAACCATTCATCCAATGCTCCAAAGGCACATTCTGTGTACTAATCTCATATTATTTTAAAAGGCTAACTGAGGAAACATTGGAGAACACTTCTGCCATTATTATCCCCCACAACACACACACACACACACACACACACACACACACACACACACACACACACACACACACACACACACACGTGTGTGTTTGTAAACTTCTGAACCCCAATAATCACACACACCTAGTGCTCAGCTGAGGTAAGCAGATGTGGTAGACTTGCACCTACATACGCGTGTGCGTATGTGTGTGTGTGTGTGTCTCTCTCTCTCTCTCTCTGAGCTCATTACATAGTGATGCTCAGGCTGCCCTTTGATCAGGGGTGTGTGTGTGTGTGTTTTAGCGGGGACTCTGTGTGTGTGTGTGTGCACACTCCTGTGATGTGCCTGGATTGTGCGACTCACACAGGAGGAATTTTAACACTCCCCAACTTCTGGGGGGAATTGGGGCATTCAGACCGAATGTCTCTCTCTCTCTCCCTCCCTCTCTCTCTCTCTCTCTGTCTCTCTGTCTCTCTGCCTGCCTGTCTGTCTCTCTCTCTCTCTCCCTCTCTCTCCCTCTCTCTCCCTCCCTCTCTCTCCCTCTCTCTCTCTCTCTCTCCCTCTCTCTCTCTCTCCCTCTCTCCCTCTCTCTCTCTCTCTCTCTCTCTCTGTCTCTTTCTGAATCTCCTTTTCCCTTTTCATCTTTCTTTCTTTCTTTGTTTGTCTTTCTCTGTTTATATTCATTTTTCATTCTCATCCCCCTTTCTCCTCATCTCTTTGTATCCATGTACCCCCCCCCCACCACCACACACCACCATCACCCCCCCCCTCCACCACCACCACCACACACCCCCTCAGTTGAGTTGAGTTGAGTTCAGTGTTGCTTTATTAGCATGACTGTTACAGTGTTGCCAAAGCACAACAATAGAACAGCACATGTACTTGTACATTGAGGAATCATATTAACAGTTTACTATTAACTATTATTCAAAAAATAATAACCGTAAAATAAAAATCCTGACCAACTTTCTCCCTCCCTCCCTCTCTCTATCTCTCCCTCTCTCTCTCCCCCTCCCCCTCTCTCCCCCTCCCTCTCTCTCTCTCCCTCTCTCCCTCTCTCTCTCTCTCAGGGATCCCGAGGCCCCCCCACCCCTCGGACATCTCCCCGTACTACCCCCTGTCGCCGGGCGCCGTTGGCCAGATTCCGCATCCTCTGGGATGGCTAGTACCACAGTAAGCAGATCCACTTTTGGTCACTTTGAGGCGGGGTGTGTGTGTGTGTGTGTCTGTGTGTAGATGTGTGTGTTTTATTGCCCTGGTCACTTTGGGGTGGGTGGGTGTGTGTGTGTGTGTGTCTGTGTAGATGTGTGTGTTTTATTGCCCTGGTCACTTTGGGGCGGGGTGGGTGGGTGGGTGTGTGTGTGTGTGTCTGTGTGTAGATGTGTGTGTTTCATTGCCCTGGTCACTTTGGGGCGGGGTGTGTGTCTGTGTGTGTAGAAGTGTGTCTTTTACACACACAAACACATACACACCTCTCTCTCTTTTACACACACAAACACATACACACCTCTCTCTTTTACACACACATACACATACACACCTCTCTCTTTTACACACACAAACACAAACATATACACACCTCTCTCTCTTTTACACACATAAAAACATACACATACACACCTCTCTTTTACACACACAAACACAAACACATACACACCTCTCTCTTTTACACACACAAACACATACACACCTCTCTCTTTTACACACACAAACACATGCACACCTCTATCTTTTACACACACAAACACATACACACCTCTCTCTTTTACACACACAAACACATACACACCTCTCTCTCTTTTACACACACAAACACATACACACCTCTCTCTCTTTTACACACACAAACACAAACACATACACACCTCTCTCTCTTTTACACACACAAACACATACACATACACACCTCTCTCTTTTACAGACACAAACACATACACATACACACCTCTCTCTTTTACACACACAAACACAAACACATACACACCTCTCTCTTTTACACACACAAACACATACACACCTCTCTCTTTTACACACACAAACACATACACATACACACCTCTCTCTCTTTTACACACACAAACACATACACACCTCTCTCTTTTACACACACAAACACATACACACCTCTCTCTTTTACATACACAAACACATACACACCTCTCTCTTTTACACACACAAACACATACACACTCTCTCTCTCTCTCTCTCTCTCCTACTCTCTCAACCTCTTCATCAATTTTAAGTCAACTCAACAAGCTGTCATTCATCTGTCTCACACACACACACACAGGTGCTCCAAACACACCCGGCCCGTACGCCTCTGCGGAGTGTGTTCTACATTCCGCCGGTGTTCTTCTGAGGCCGAGCGGTGTGCTCGGAGCCTTTCTTCTGCTAAAACCCTAAGTTGGCTCTTTGTGGCAAATGCTATTTTGCATGTCTCTGTATTCTCCAATTAGAGTAATGAGGTCTGATTGCCAGTGGTTTACCCACAATCCCATATGGGAACTTTCCCCTGGTAGTTTGTGTCAACACTTGTTAACGTGACAAAAGGCTACAAATTAAGCTCTGTTAATTTAATGTTTTCTCA
>NW_027468790.1:10000-15315 GCF_046254945.1 Alosa pseudoharengus
ACACACACACACACAGTAATGGTGTGCTCTATAATGATAATGAGGACACACACAGATACCTGTGGGTTAGCTGCACATGTGTGAGGCCTGGCGTTGGCAGCTCTTGTGTGTGTGTGTGTTCATAGAAAGACACACACACACAGCAGGTGGCTTCACTCGATTGAACACAAACCAAGACACACACACACACACACACACCAGAAGGCCTGTGGTAACTGCATCAGAGGGTCAGAGAGCTCTTACAGGACCTTAGGTAGAGCCCAGCTCTGGTTGCCATGGATACGCCTCCAGGACTACGCTAAGCTGGTGTTCTCACACTAGGTCTGGGTGCGTAGGGTTGGGTTCTCACACTAGGTCTGGGTGCGTAGGGTTGGGTTCTAAGATGTTCCCATGGTTCTGAAGTTCCTGTTCCCATGTTTGAGGGTAATACTTTGGGAGGGTGATGCTTTGTTCTAAGATATATGGTGGTGATGGGAGGGGGATGCTTGGTTCTAAGATCTATGGTGGTTCTAAGATCTATGGGCGGTGATCTGTTAAATTAATTTCCGCTTCTGAGATCTGTGAGCTAAATCTGTGTGTATAGAGATGGGTGCGTGTATATCTGTGTGTGTAGAGGTGGGTGTGTGTAGATCTGTGTGTGTAGAGGTGGGTGTGTGTAGATCTGTGTGTGTAGAGATGGGTGTGTGTAGATCTGTGTGTATAGAGATGGGTGTGTGTATATCTGTGTGTGTAGAGGTGGGTGTGTGTCAGTGGCGATTGCTGCTCTTTGGAACAGGGGAAGCTCTGATAAAAATGGTAAATTATTAAATTAATATTATTAAGGTGCTATATTGTTCTTTGAGGGCAAAAAGTATCCCAAACAGTAGGCTTGGCAGACATGGCATGTAGCCTACACACGCTACCTAATTTAGCCTAAATACAAAACTGGAACAAAAGCAAGTCACAAACTCTGTAACTCCACATTACGGTTTTATTTACAGTATGCTATTTACAAAGACAAATAGAAACCGACTGTATTGCTCCCAAATTATGAGAATTTGAGCTGTAACTTGCCTTGTCTCTCGGCTTCACCTGCCAACACTAACGTTAACGCATCCCTGCCTTGAACTTGAACCACTTCCTGTCAGATCGCGACATATGCTGTCAATCAAAAAGAGTCCAGCCTCTATAACGGTTCCTCCAATCATCATACAGAAGCTCGGCGTCCGGGCCATCCCACTGTCCCATTCACTCCCAGAGACGCCGGGCTTCCCTGGAAATGACGATTTTGTGGCGCTTGTCCAATAAACGTGTAGCTTTTCTGCACTGAGCTCAGCCCACTCTGTAGTGCCATTGAAAGCCAGTGAAGCCGAGCGTCTATGGGTTTTTTGATAGATCGTGTTGTTACAGCAATGTATTACGGGTGCGAAATCACGATAAATGACCGGCAAAACCTTATTGCTGAACAAACTAGCCATGAAGTTGAACATTTTTTCAGCATGTTCTAGTTGGAATAGTAGGCTAGAAGCTAATGTAATAGTGTTATTTGATGCGATTTTCCGTGATATTTTAGAGGAGGCTGAGCTTCCTCTGTAGTCTTAGAGCAATCGCCTCTGGTGTGTGTAGATCTGTGTGTGTAGAGATGGGTGTGTGTAGATCTGTGTGTGTAGAGATGGGTGTCTGTAGATCTGTGCGTTGAGAGATGGGTGTGTGTGTAGATCTGTTTGTTGAGGGGTCAGTGGGTTTAGGCATTTTAGGGTCCTGCTGTAAGATCTATAGTGTTAGCAGAGCAGTACTTTAGGCACTAACCTTTGACCTTAGTGGGCGCATGCCCTGGTGTGTGTATGTGTGTGTGTGCGCGTGTGTGTGTGTGTGTGTGAGCGTAGGAGCTGCTCCTTAGTGAAAGGTAACCTCTCCTAACGAGCTCTTAACAGCGCCATCATCTGATTTCCTTACAGGCTAATTTAATCAGCACAGCAGCCCTAAGGGTGTGTGTGTGTGTGTGGGAGGGGGGTTAGCATGTGTATGTGTGTGTGTGTGTGTGGGGGGGGGCGTGGTACTGAACAGCCTAATGTGCTCTGATGATGGCTAATTGAATTAGAACTGATGAATAGGCTGATGCCCCTGTGTGTGTGTGTGTGTGTGTGTCTGATGGGGTCTTGAGGGGTTGCTTTAGCACGTGTGTGTTAAAACCACTGGAGATTAGCGAGCAGGACACTCCCTCCACACACACACACACACACACACACACACACACACTAGCGTCATAACGAGCTCCTGAGGAAAACCAGTTTAATTGTGTTTATGGGCCGCCAGAGCCAAAGTACACAAACAAGAAGGAGGGGGGGGGGCAAAAGAGAGAGGGATAGAGAGAGGGAGAGGGAGACGAGAGATTTGAGAAATGTAAATGGGAGAGAGAAATGAAGCTAAGAACAGGAGCAGAGCGGAACTGAGTCAGAGTGTAAGGACAAGAGAGTGTGTGTGTGTGTGTGTGTGCGTGTGTGTGTGTGTGCGTGTGCGCGTGTGTGTGTGTGTGTGTGTCAGGGGCTGGGGCTGGGGGCTTGTTAGCAGGCCTGTGCGGATTAGTGGGATCCCTGCTGTCAGCTCGTCTGCCTGGTGAAATATACATTTTGGGGTGGGGGGGGTCGCACTCTCTAAATTAGGGACATTATTTGGGTAATGGGGGCTCTGTTCTGCCAAGTGACAGGAGGACTGGAGGTGTGTGTGTGTGTGTGCGTGTGTGTGCCCTTTGATGTGCTCCTTCTCCTGAATCTCCTCCGCTCCTCTGCACACCTGTCCCCTGCCCTCACTGCTCACCTGGGGAACGACAGAGCCATGGAGGGAGGGAAAGAAAGAAAGCCAGAAGGCCAAGGGGATAGAGGGGGGGAGAGAGAGAGAGTGTGGGAGAGAGAGAGAGAGGGAGAGTGGGAGAGAGAGAGAGAGAGGGTGAGTGGGAGAGAGAGAGGGGGGGAAGGGAGAAAGAGATGGAGAGAGAGAGATGGAAGAAAGACAGGAATGGCAGCAATGAGAAAGGGAGAGAGAAATAGAAGAAAGAAAGGGTAAGAATGAGGGATAGAGAGAGAGAGGGACGGAGGGAGAGAGAGAGAAAGAGAGAGAGCGTAGCTGCCTGGGTCATTAGATATTAAACAGGTACCAGCCGACTCCCATCGGCAATTAAATGCCACTCGCTGACACCGGCTCACTTGTCAGAGGATTGAGACTTCTCTTTCCCCGTCCCTCTCTCATTCTCTCTCTCCCTCCCTCTGTCTCTCTCTCTCTTCCTTCATGGCTGTGTCTGTTTCTCTTCTCTTCTCCTCCTCTCACCTCTCTCTCTCTCACTCCGTTCCCCTCACCTTATCTGCCCCCGGGGGTGTAAATTGGTGGCAGTCCTGATGAGTGACTCGTGGCCCTCGCGCTTCAAAGAGCTGGTCCATCATGTTTAAACCATAACCTGGGCCACAGCCACACGGGGGGGTTAACAAGTACAGAAGGACAGACAGAGAGAGAGAGAGAGAGAGAGAGAGAGAGAGATGCAAAGACAGAAAGAGGAGAACGAAATGAAATACACAAAATGAGAGAGGAGGAGGAGGAGAAGAGGAAAGGATATGAGGAGAGGATAAGAGGAGAAGAGAACAGGGAAGGAGAAATGAGAGAAGAGGGGAGGAGGAGAGGAGGAGAAGAGGAAGAGAGGAGGAGAAGAGGAAAGGGAAGGAGAAATGAGAGAAGAGGAGAGGAGGGGAGGAAGAGAGGAGGAGAAGAGGAAGAGAGGAGGAGAAGAGGAAAGGGGAGGAGAGATGAGAGAAGAGGAGGGGAGGAGGAGAGGAGGAGAAGAGGAAGAGATGAGGAGAAGAGGAAAGGGGAGGAGAGATGAGAGAAGAGGAGAGAAGAAAAGGGGAGGAGAGACCAGCAAATACTGGTGAAAACAAATAGGGATGGCAGCTAGAAAACAGGGAGACTGAAAACAGAGGAAGAGAAAAAGAAAGAGAGAGAGAGAAAGAAATGTTGGAAGCTGAGGGGTGTAATGGCAGCAATGGAGAGGGAGAGAGAGAGAGTTGCTGTTTGTTGCTCTCTGCAGCCCAGTCTGTGAGGACACATGCATCAAAGATGGAGAGAGATATATATATATATATAGAGAGAGAGAGAGAGAGAGGGAGAGAGAAAGGGATGGGGTGGTGGTAGGGGCGCAGTACTCAGGTCTCCAGAGACGGCCTCCAACAGAAAGTGTTTTTTCCTGGTTGCCGTGGACGCTGATCATTATATTCTGGCTGGAAGCCATGCAGGCCGGCTGGAGCATAATGAGCTGCTTAAAACAGAGACCAGTTATTCTTCCCTCTCTCCCTCTCTCCCTCTCCCTCTATCCCTCTCTCCCTCTCCCTCACTCCCTCTCTCCCTCTCTCCCTCTCTCCCTCACTCCCGCTCTCCCTCTCTCCCTCTCCCTCACTCCCTCTCTCCCTCTCTCCCTCTCCCTCACTCTCTCTCCCTCTCCCTCTATCCCTCTCTCCCTCTCCCTCACTCTATCCCTCACTCCCTCACTCCCTCACTCCCTCTCTCCCTCTCCCTCTCTCCCTCTCTCCCTCTCCCTCACTCTCTCTCCCTCTCCCTCTATCCCTCTCTCCCTCTCCCTCACTCTATCCCTCACTCCCTCACTCCCTCTCTCCCTCACTCCCGCTCTCCCTCTCTCCCTCTCCCTCACTCCCTCTCTCCCTCTCTCCCTCTCCCTCACTCTCTCTCCCTCTCCCTCTATCCCTCTCTCCTCTCTCCCTCTCCCTCACTCTATCCCTCACTCCCTCACTCCCTCTCTCCCTCACTCCGCTCTCCCTCTCTCCCTCTCCTCACTCCCTCTCTCCCTCTCTCCCTCTCCCTCACTCTCTCTCCCTCTCCCTCTATCCCTCTCTCCCTCTCCCTCACTCTATCCCTCACTCCCTCACTCCCTCACTCCCGCTCTCCCTCTCTCCCTCTCCCTCACTCCCTCTCTCCCTCTCTCCCTCTCCCTCACTCTCTCTCCCTCTCCCTCTATCCCTCTCTCCCTCTCCCTCACTCTATCCCTCACTCCCTCACTCCCTCACTCCCTCACTCCCTCTCCCTCACTCCCTCTCTCCCTCTCCCTCTCT
The DNA here is from genome assembly GCF_046254945.1 of Alosa pseudoharengus. NCBI lineage: Eukaryota > Metazoa > Chordata > Actinopteri > Clupeiformes > Clupeidae > Alosa > Alosa pseudoharengus. Next base: position 15,091 of record NW_027468790.1, read on the forward strand.
CCCTCTCTCCCTCTCCCTCACTCTCTCTCCCTCTCCCTCTATCCCTCTCTCCCTCTCCCTCACTCTATCCCTCACTCCCTCACTCCCTCACTCCCGCTCTCCCTCTCTCCCTCACTCTCTCCCTCTCTCCCTCTCCCTCACTCTCTCTCCCTCTCCCTCTATCCCTCTCTCCCTCTCCCTCACTCTATCCCTCACTCCCTCACTCCCTCTCTCCCTCACTCCCGC
>NW_027468791.1:5000-10000 GCF_046254945.1 Alosa pseudoharengus
TTGCTTTTGATATAGTACAAAGACGCAGATCTGGTGCTGTAATTAACCGCAAACGAATATGAATGCATATGCTTGAGACAGAAAAAGGTCATTGACACTCTCAGCTCCCGCTACAGGAAGTCTGAGCTTTCCCCTCAGTGCAACCTGTTTGGACCTCACGATGATTTCACACGCACAAACAAACAAACACGCCTGAAGTGGGCGCAGAAGGGTTAGTACATCTGGCCCTGCGTGTGATTGATTGGCTGGTGTTGATATGAGACTGTCTGTGATTGGCTGGTGTTGATATGAGGCTGTCTGTGATTGGCTGGTGTTGATATGAGGCTGTCTGTGATTGGCTGGTGTTGATATGAGGCTGCGTGTGATTGGCTGTTGGCAGGTTCTGGAGCAGCACATCGACGGGCGCTGGAAAGGGCATATCCATGACAACCAGAAGGGCATGGACCGCGTCGGCTTCTTCCCACCCTCCATAGTAGAGGTCATCAGCCGGCGCTCAGGTACACATAGCGTGTGTGTGTGTGTGTGTGTGTGTGTGTATGTGTGTGTGTGTGTCTGCGTGTGTGTCTGTCTGTGTGTGTGTGTGTGTGTCTGCGTGTGTGTCTGTCTGTGTGTGTGTGTGTTAGAAAGTGAGTCTGTACATGTTAGTGCGCGTGTGTGTGTGTGTGTGTGTGTGTGTGTTTGAGAGTGTGTGTGTGTGTGTGTGTGTGTGTGTGTGTTTAATGGTGTCTGTGGTTGTCTTGACTATGTGCTATATTCTGTTATTTTATTTTTATGGGAGGCCGTATATAGTATTGGAATAGTGGCACTACACACTGAACGTACTCGCACTACACACTGAAACACTGACACATACGCACTGGGCACTAGTACCACACTGGAACTCAAACAGCAACACACTGAATTTCCTGCATTACACACTGAATCTGCTTGCACTCACACTGAAATCACTTGCTCAACACACTGGATTTACTTGCAGCACACACTGAAACTGAAACTGAAACTGCTTGCACTACACACTGAAACAGTTTGCACTACACTGAAAATACTTACACACACTGAAGCTCCTTACACTAGCCTACACACTGAATTAACTTCCACAACACATTGAAATTTCTTCCTCAACACACTGAAACATCACATGCACTACACACTGAACTCACTTGTACACACACACTGAAGCCGCTTACACTACTCACTGAATTAACTTCCACTACACACTGAACTCACTTGCACACACACTGAAGCCGCTTACACTACACACTGAATTAACTTCCACTACACACTGAACTCACTTGTACACACACTGAAGTCGCTTACACTACACACTGAATTAACTTCCACTACACACTGAACTCACTTGCACACAAACTGAATTAACTTCCTGCAAATTGCAAGGAGACATGAGGTGTCTATTCTATTGTAATACCAGCTCTTTTTGTCTGGCGAAGTCATATTTTAGTGAACTGGGTCCTGAAAGATTGCTGCCATTTCAGTTAGCTAGTTAGTTAGCATTAAGCCAGAAGCAGCAACGGCATTGCTGGTAGATAGTTTTGGTAACCTAGCAACAATGAACACTTGACCCGAAGCACTCTGAAAGGGGTGCTGTCAGCGCAAAAAATGCAATGTGGATACAGGTTCACGAGTCACTGGCAACAGCAGGCAAGGTTAACAAAAACATCTGCCAGCCAGACTGTAATGCACGTCCTTTTTGGAATGTTGTTGGAGTGCTAACTAACTAGCTAACTAGCTAACTGAAATGGCAGCAATCTTTCAGGACTCAGAAAATGTGGAAGTGTAGGCCTATATGGTTTGCGGCTAATTCCTCATAAAACATTGCAGTCGAGTTTGCCTGTATGGCTTCAAGACAGCGCAAGGTGCTCAAGAATATATTAATAAAATCTTCAGGGTTTGCCTAAACAAGTAAGGTTTGGTTGAAGAAGGACATAGATACCACAAACCATATAAATCTCCACATTTTCTCTCTTCAAATCTTAATCAATGGCTGGTAATCTGAGAGTGGAACTTCCTGTTACATTATACCAACTTCCAGGCGCACTGAAAAAGCGAGTGAGTTCAGTGAGTGGAAGCAGGTTCAGTGTAGTGCATCGGATGTTTCAGTGTGTTGAAAGTTCAGTTCAGTGTGTGAGAAAGTTAATTCAGTGTGTGTACAAGTGAGTTCAATGTGTAGCGGAAGTTAGTTCAGTGTGTAGCGGAAGTTAATTCAGTGTGTAGTGTAAGCGACTTCAGTGTGTGTACAAGTGAGTTCAGTGTGTAGCGGAAGTTAATTCAGTGTGTAGTGTAAGCGGCTTCAGTGTGTGTACAAGTGAGTTCAGTGTGTAGTGGAAGTTAATTCAGTGAGTAGTGTAAGCGGCTTCAGTGTGTGTGTACAAGTGAGTTCAGTGTGTAGTGCATGTGATGTTTCAGTGTGTTGAGCAAGAAATTTCAATGTGTTGTGGAAGTTAATTCAGTGTGTAGGCTAGTGTAAGGAGCTTCAGTGTGTGTAAGTATTTTCAGTGTAGTGCAAACTGTTTCAGTGTGTAGTGCAAGCAGTTTCAGTGTGTGTTACAAGTAAATCCAGTGTGTTGAGCAAGTGATTTCAGTGTGAGTGCAAGCAGATTCAGTGTGTGATGCAGGAAATTCAGTGTGTTGCTGTTTGAGTTCCAGTGTGGTACTAGTGCCCAGTGCGTATGTGTCAGTGTTTCAGTGTGTAGTGCAACTACGTTCAGTGTGTAGTGCCACTATTCCAATGTTATTGCACTATACGGCCTCCCATATATTTTGCTTTCTTTTTGTCTGTGTTTTATATTCAGTTCTTCACACTCTCTCACACACACACACACACACACGCACACACACACATACACATATACTCATATACATTCAGAAATGGATTACATTTTGACATTTTCATCTATTACATAACAGTGTTACCAACAGAAACACACACACACACACACACACACACACACACACACACACACGCACTGAATACCACAGCCCACACACCAAAGCTCTTCATTTTTGGAGATGACAGCTATTTTACTTCTGGCAAAATCCACTTAACTTGTCAGCAACTTAACAAAGAGTTAAACACACATAAACATTGCCCTCTCTCTCTCTCTCACTCTCTCTTTCTCTCTCTCTCTCACTCACACACACACACACACACACACACACATACACAAACACATACACATACACATACACATACACTCACTCACACAATGTGTTAGTAACCTATCGAATAACAAAGTTAAGAACATTAATATTTACAAGACTCTCCCTCTCTCTCTTACACACACACACACACACACACACACACACACACACACACACACACACACACACATACACTCACTTACTCTCTCTGCCACACACACACACAGACACGTACACGCGCGCACACACACATCCTCAGCTACAGACATGTGGAGACTCTTACACGTTGAAATACATGTGGATTATACTTATAGCATTAGCAAGTACAGTACAGTACACATTCATATGCAGAGAGAAAACTAATATTACTAATCTGACACATGTGCTTACACACTCATACACACACACACACACACACACACACACACACACACACACACACACACTCTCACACACACACCTTACACACATTCATACAGGCTTATCCTCGGGCTGTCAGGACAAACTTGGGTCTTCTGTAATCAGGGGACCCCAGAACTCGTCTGTGTATGTGTGAGAATGAGAGACGGATAACACACACACATACACACACACACACACACATACACACTTACACACATACACACACACACACACACACACACTTACACACACACACGCACACACACTTACACACACACACGCACACACACTTACCCACACACACACACACACATACACTCTCGTCCTCTCTGCTGAGGCTTAATACTGCAGGAAGATGAAAGAGTTCCTCAGAACTGGAGCTGGGAAACAGAGAGAGAGAGAGAAAGAGAGAGAGAGAGAGAAGGATGTGAGAGAGAGATGGAGAGAGAGAGAGAGAGAGAGAGAGAGAGAGAAGGATGTGAGAGAGAGATGGAGAGAGAGAGAAGGGGGAGAGAAGGGGACTGGGAGAGAAAGAGAGAGATGGAGAGACAAGGAGAAAGAGATTTTGAGGATTGAAAGAGTGAAAGAGGGGAAGGGGAGAGAGAGGGGAGGAGAAGAGAAAGAGAGAGTGATAGAGGAAAGAAAGAGAGGGAGGAGAGGGGATATAGGGAGAGAAAGAGAGAGTGAGAGAAGGAGATGAAGAAAGAGTGAGATGGAGGAGAGAGAGAAAGGTGTAATATCCGGGGGTCTCTGGAGACGTTAACCTGCCCAGTCATCTCCATGTCACAGTAATCCCTCATACACACACTCCTTCATTTCACACACTCTCATCCTCCTCTCCTCCTCTTCCTCTCTTCTCATCCTGTCTTCTCCTCAGCTCCTCCTCCTCTCCTCCTTCTCCTCCTCTCTTTTCTCCTGTGTTCACGCCATTTCATAGTCATGTTTCATGTTAACCTCCATCTGCTTGCCATTGGCTGGATTCACACAGGAGGGCGGGGATTGGGTGAGTAACGGGCCCAGTCATTGGTTGATTTGTGTGTTGATCACCTCATGGGCACCAACTCCACAGGCAACACGTGTGTGTGTGTGTGTGTGTGTGTGTGTGTGTGTGTGTGTGTGTTTGCCACACACCTCAGGTAAGTGATGTGGTGCGTGAGGTGACAAATCGACCAATGGCTGATAGGCTCTGTTGCCATGTCAACCCTGAGCCCAATGGGACTGGTCCATTAAAGAGCATCAGAAGTGATGGGGACGTTCAATATGATCAGAACCGAGACAAACACTGTTAGGATGTTGGACATGAGAGAGAGAGTGTGTGTGTGAGTGTGTGTGTGTGTGTGAGTGTGTGTGTGTGTGTGAGTGTGTGTGTGTGTGTGTGTGTGTGTGTGTGTGTGTGTGTGTGTGTGAGTGAGAGTAAGACTCTTACAGCTGATCATTAT